>NW_007245882.1:27664-60590 GCF_000164805.1 Carlito syrichta
TTTTGAGTTGGAGTCTCACTCTGTCACTCAGACTGGAGTGTAGTGGCCGCTCCCGGTCACAGCAGCTTCGACCTACTGGGCTCCAGCGATCCTTCCGCCTCAGCCTTCCCAGTAGCTGGAACTACAGGCGCGCGCTACCACGCCCGGTTAATTTTTGATTTATTGTAGAGATGCGGTCTCGCCAAGTTGCCCAGGCGGGTCTCGAACCCGCGAGCTCAGGCAACCCACTCACCTCAGCCTCCCAAAGCGCTGGAATTACAGGCTGAGCCACCGAACCCGGTCGGAAGTTATTTTTAAAGCTTAGATGCCTCCTACTTCTTAGAACTGTTCTAAGGGTAAAATAAGATTATGAATGTAACATACATATAATCTTATATACCATATTACTAGGCACACAATAGACACTCAGTAAATGTGAATCCTCAGTCTCCTAAATTAAAGAACTGAGGTAGGAGAAGGAAGAAATGAAAAAGACAGTGGATAATGCAAATGGATGATTTTAGCTAGTTATACCTAGCCATAAAGATATGGAGGATGCTGTGATTTGTCATCCAAAGTCCCACTTCACGTCACAGAAATCATGTTGCCTGCCAACAGCTCACAGCTGAGTCCCTCTTGGGGACTGGCTCCTGGTAAAATGAAGGATCTCCTTCAATGTCATGTCCCCTCTCCAGAGGCAGGTGCCATTCAGGGCGTTTCTGAAATGCCAATTTCAGCTTCAGAATGGCCCATGGGATGAACTGAGACTTAGTCGCCAATGTATCCTAAGTCAACTTCTCCCACAGCACTGTCTGGCTTCCTTCCTTCCTTTACAGATGTTATTCTTGAGAGTACTCACCAGTAAATTTCCAGCACCCAAATTTACATCTCATAGTCTATTTCCCTAGGACAAAAAAATAATAGTGGGAATGGAAGAGGGGAGCGAATCAGTTTAACTGTGAAGAAGCAGGCGTTTTTTGATATTAAAAATAATTAGCACTATACTTACACTGGGTTGTTTACATAGTTTCTCTTTTCAACTACATGGGTGATTGCCTCCATTTGACAGATTAAGAAAGATTGAGTGATTTGTCTAACATCAAGGAGTCAGCAACTGCAAAGCTGAGATTCCAGAACAAGGCTATTTAGCCTGGGCTTTTTCCACAACATCATGCTGTCACCCAGCCATTTTATGACTTTACGACTGTCATCCAGTCACTTTAAGCCAGAGGTGTGTCAGACTGGTAAAAGGTACAGTGGCTCCGGCTGACTTCCCAATCACCCATCCCAATTTTGGCTAATGTGGCTCAGCCTCCACTTTCCCTTTCTTGTGTCTTGAAGTTTTGAGTTTTTCTTCAAGGCTGTTTCTTAATCCCATAATCTCATGTATTTAGCACCCAAATTATCTCCATCTGTGGTCCCTTCTTTTTGTCTAAACATCCTATTTTAAAGGAAGGCAATGTTTCATAATTAAAAATAAAAGGATGTGGACTTTAGAGTCTGAAAACTGAATTTCAGTCCCATCCCTGCCATTCGTACTTGCTTTGTGGTCCCCGAAGTATTGCTCAACTCTTGCTTCTGATGTCTAATCCATTCATGAGCTAGAGTAACAATTGCCATCTCATATGATTGTTGTGGGTCTCACATGAGATAACCTACTTATGAAGTACATAACACAGTGGGCATTCCATGTTAAACTACACACCTCATTCTTCTATAGAAAGCTCCCTAGTGGTACCACTCACCCAACTCACTGACATCAAATCAAATTATAGTTTGCCTCTGCCCAGCTTATGTCAAATCGCCTTTACAATATCTCCATTTAAATTCACAATACACAAATACATTACAATAGCAATCCCTAGCTTCTCCATATCTTTATCATCACATGTCTTACTTGAATCCTTTCTATAATATAAAAGCCATCTTGAATAGTTACAACATCTAGGTCACCCTGTTTTTTCCTAGGAAGATGAAGGCTTTCCACGTCTTTTCTGCTCAGCCCCGATACTCAGGATGGCTTATCATATCTAGGGAATCTGATGTTTTACAGGAATGGAAATTATTCCTGTTTGGTAAAATAGGATAGGTTCCCCTGAATTAAATGTTTAGAATCATGTATTGAGCTGTAAACTCATAAACTCTGATTACTGGCAAGAAATACACCCTCTCAATTCACAATCATTGTCTGGGTAAGAAAATGTTTGCCACATTTTTTTCAAATGTTAAATTATAAAAATTTACTGTTTACTTAATACTAAGTGTTAGGCATACTACTAAGTGTTTTACATGCATTGTATTATTTAATCCTCATGAGAAACCTAGTTAGGTTAGGTATTATAAAAATTCCTATATTATGAAAAAAAAAAAAAGAGTGTCACAGAAAGTGTTCTTCCCTCAATTCTAGGAGGGATGAAAAGCTGAGACCTCCCTAGTTGTCTACTCAACCAAATTAGCCAAAGAGCTGAAGGACATAAAAACTAGAAAGAACCACCAATAAAAATAAGCTTGTAAGAAAAGGAGGCATGGAGACAAATCCTGTTTGTGTTTATATGCATTAGTCTTCATTTGCACTTAATAATTATCTATTAAGTAAGACATATTATTATAAAGATATTTTCTAGGAAAGAAACCAAATTTCCTAAAATCCAAGTGCTATTTTTAGGTGGAAGAAAATACAGAAAGTTATACATTTAGTAATTGTGATGTTTGGTTTTGTTTTTTAAAAAATTCGAGACAAAGCAACGGCAGGAAGCTAATTCAGAGTAATACAGAAATGAGCTCACAATACCCAGACTAAAGGCCAAAGTCCTGAAACCAAATAGTTTGCCTAATCCTCTAAGCTTCATTTTTAAGTAGATTTACTCTGCTGGGATGTTCTCTCTCTCTCTCTCTCTCTCTCTCTCTCTCTCTCTCTCTCTCTCTCTTTCTCTCTTTCTAGGCTTTGTGCAGAATATTGACTTGATTTTTCCTGGATTAAGTGAAGTTATTTGCTTGAATTGGTCATTCCTATTTACTAAAAACCAGACAACTAGTATATTTCACCAAGTTTTATATAATAAATCAAATTATGAACAAGTGAAACTAATTTAATTAAAGAAAATTAGATATTGCATCCTTTGATGATATAATTAAATTAAATAGTTGTTCATTCTCACTTTCTCTTTCAACCCAAAGCATTGCCACTGAAGCCAATTTCCAAGCCACTTTAAAACCAATTGTTAGGCATTTTTTACATGCAGAAAGCTTGGCCTCTATCTGTGATGTAAGGAATACAAAACTATCTTTAGTCCCAGTTTCCAGGAGCTGGGAGAATCCCAGCATCTCTCCACTAGTCAGAATTTATGATGAAAAGCTAGTCACTCCCTCTATGCCTTTCCAGGGTTGGTAGGTTTCCACAGGGGCACAGTCACAGAAGCAGAAGGTTGTGATGGGTTTACCATTCTGTACAGACAAGGAATTCACATAAAGTCCCTCATCCACCCTGATGATCCCTTCACTTCAAAGTCCAAAGTAAGAAGGCCTCTCCATGTAGCTCAAAGTTGTATGGGCAGTACTAGCACTATTCCCTGTCCCTGAACTCTATCTCACAAGGTGAGAATGTTTAATCCTCTCAGTTAAAACAGTTTCCAAAGAAACAGTGATCTGGCTGTGACTTCAGTCACCTCCACTGGGCAGAAAGACTATCTTAGAGGTGCTACTATGTTGGTTGCATTCTTTCTCACCTGTGATTACTCTTCCTCAACACTTCTTACCCAAAAAAAGACATAAGCCCACAAAAGTATATCTGTCAGAAACAGACATACTTTAAGTTATTGTTTTGCCATGTTGAAAAATGTACATTAAGTTATACTCTTTCAAACTGTTCACCTTATAATAAACACTATGAATTTTATGTGCATTGTGTAAACACCCCTGGTGTTGATGATCATCTGTGTTCATACACTAGATTGTAATCACTAGAGAGAAGACTACGGTACCACATGAGGATCAGTACATGGTCTTAAACTTATTAACATGGTTTTATAACTATTTGAGCTAACCTGCAAGATGCCTCCTATCTAATTAAAATTGATATTTATTTTTTAGTATCTAGTATATGTATGGCATTGTGATTTTTTATAAATTTATGAGCTTGCTGTTTTTGTGTCTCTTTTTTAGTTTCTTCCTCTTAGAGTACTGCTTTAGAAGAAGCCTAGACCAAAGTCAGCAAATTTTTCCTGCAAAGTGTCAGATAATAAGTATTTTAGGCTTCAAAAGTCATACAATCTTTGTCCCAGCTACTCACTCTGCCAGTGTGTACAAAAGCAGACCTTAGACAACATTTAAACAAGTGAGCATGACTGTGTCTCAATAAAACTTTATTCACTAAAGTAGGTGACTCACCAGATTTGGCCAGATAGGCCATAGTTTGCTGATCCCCGATTGAAATCACAAGGATAAAGAGAGCAGGAAACTATCTGTTTTTATACCTGCAGCACCTAGCACACAGTAAGTATTCAAATATGTTAAGTCAATATAAATTTTCAAAGAACCAAGAAGCTGTTCTGTATTACTAGTCATGATAGCAATTGCATAATGTCGTACACCTGTCAGTGTGGTACAACATAGCTTCTCATTAGAAAAGCATTTGCTGAAAAATTAAAACTCAACTCTACACCAAAGACCAAACTTTGTATTTTATTCTTGATTTATCCACTGGATTATCTTTTGGGAATCTATCCTGGTTTCAAAACATCGTTAAAAGATACATTAAACTTATGCTGTAGTCCTGCATATAGTTACTCCTTTTAAAAGTGCTCAAGCAGAAACAGGCATGTTGAAGAGCTGTTTCTTTTGCGTGTGTTCCCACTCACATGTTGTTTCCATTTTTCAGTTTCATCAGGGCAGGTAGGCTGCTGCCATCTGGTTGATTTCTGACAGTTTTCAGTGGTTTTAGCAGAAACTTTGGCAGTTGATTTTTTTTTTTTAATGAAGGCAGCCAATGTTTTGACAAAACTCAACCCTTCATCCCTAGAGAAATTACTCAGTTTTTAGAACTTGTTTTCAGACCAACTTTTCCCAGAAAGGCTTCATAATTTTTATTCCCTTTCAGGAATTCCCCCCCCCCCCCGCCTTTTTTTTAAGTCAACTGTCACAGCTGATAGCTTACTGACTAAAAAGAGGAGTTTTTAACTTTCAAGTACAAAATAAACAACATGGCATTGCAAGTAAGCCTTGTGAAATGATAAGCATAATACTTTTGTAAAGGCATTTCCACATGTCCTAGCATAATAAATATGACCAGATGCCAAAATAAAGAAAATCAAAATTTCAATCACCCCAAAAAATGATGTTTTCTAGTTAAATAGGGAAGTGTCATAAGCAGGAGCCTATATAATTTCTTAACCAAAAAAAAAAAAAACCACACACACCTCAGTTTTCAGGGTGGAAAAATGTACCTGACTTCCATCTCTTTTTCTAGTGTATCATTTTTTTAAAAATATTACTAAAATGTCTTTTTTTCAAAAATTGGTATCCAAAGGCTTCATAAATGGGAAAATTAGCACTACCTTAAGAAAAAAAGAAAAGAAAGGCTGTAGCTACACTGTATCATTCATCCCTACATTCAAGCATGGTTATTGGAATCACCTGGTCAGCTTTTAAAGAATACAGATGACTGGGCCCCATGACAGGGTCAGGCTGGGAAATCTGCTGGTTTTGATTGGGGTGCTCTCCAGGTGGTCCTGATGGCATTTCAGATTTGGAAACCCCTGTACCAGACGACTCTTTCCTAGTAAGACTGCTGCATCTGGTCAAGGCTTAATGATCATCAGAAAGGCCCGGACTCCTTTTCTCAGCAGTGGGTGGATTTTCTTTTCATTCTTTTGATCTTCACCAAAAATTAGGTGCCAGCCACAAAATCCTGCTTATTCTTGCTATAAGCCCAGCATCTGTCTTAACAACTACAGACCCTCTTTCCTTCTGCAGCTTTTCCAGTCTCTGAAAACAGAGGCTGATGTTCACACACTAAGTGTACTTTTCATGAAGTCATAAAATAGAGTGATTTTTCCTAGTTCTGATGTAAAGAAAAACCATGTATTAGTGTAAATATCTCATGTCTTGATGACACACATCAGTATATAAAAATGTTTATAGACTCTAAGTATGGAATTCAATGCAACATTGACATTCCAGTATACTTATGAAAATTAGACAATAAGCACTAATGATGAAAATGAACTAAAACAACAACAGCAAATACTAACTGAGTGCCTGGACTCACCAGGTACTGGGACAATGAACAAAAACTTTATTTAAAAAAAAAAAAATAGAGTTAGTCCAAGTACCGTGGCTCACTCCTGGAATCCCAGCACTTTGGGAGGCTGAGGTGGGAGGATTGCTTGAGTCCAGGAGTTCAAGACCAGCCTGAGCAACATAATAAGACCCTATTTCTACAAAAAATAAAAATATTAGCCAGGCAGGGTGGAGTGAGCTTGAAGCCTCACCTACTCAGGAGGCTGAAACAGCAGGATTATCTGAACACAGACGGTGTGGTAAGCCATGACCGTGCCACTGCACTCCAGTAGGAACAACAGAGAGACAGTGACTCAAAAAAAAAAAAGAAAGAAAGGAAAAAAATAGAGTTTTAGTAAGTGTTTTCAATACCATGATTAATTAATTTGTTCATGTCGGGCTCAGTGGCTCAGCCTGTAATCCCGCACCTTTGGGAGGCTGAGGTGAGTGGATTGCCTGAGCCCGCAGGTTTGAGACCCGCCTGGGCAACTTGGCGAGACCTTATCTCTACAATAAATCAAAAAATTAGCCGGGCGTGGTAGCGCACGCCTGTAGTTCCAGCTACTTGGAAGGCTGAGGCGGAAGGATCGCCGGAGCCCAGCAGTTCGAAGCTGCAGAGGCCGGGAGTGGCCACTGCACTCCTGTCTGAGTGACAGAGTGAGACTCTAACTCAAATTAAAAAAAAAAAAATTAATTTGTTCGTTCAATTTCTGAACAAATACTTTAATTCCCCAAGGAAATAATATTTTAGCAAAGCAAATTATTTAGATGTGGTAATGGTTGGTTTCCCTTTTCTCTGGTGAGATTTTTAATATTTTTCTATTATTACATATTGCAGATTCAATAAAACTGTGACCTGCGTTTTATATTGTGCATAGCTGGTTTTATGTGCTTTTGATAGTTAAATCAACTTTCTAACAAGATAGATTTATTTTCTGTACAGAAAATTTGAAAGCATGTGCTCTAATTTTCCCCTGGCTCAATGGCTCAATAGCTTAGTTTGTGGGAGAGCTTATACTAAGAGTGATCAGCTAAAACGATAATGTAACTTTTCTGTAGCAAGAAATTGAAGACTTCAACTAAGAGAGTCACAGTACAAACTGGGCAAGTAAGCAATGAAGGGGAAGAAGAAATATTAAGAATGTCCCCAACATTTTTTTCTAGTTAGCAATATGGGAGAGTTGTGGTACTATATCTACCAAGATGAGAAATACACAAGGAGTTTCTCCGGTGTGACAGAGACAGGGAGATACAATCACTTTAATCATTAACATGTTGCTTATATAATGCTTTCAGGACCAAATGTTTTCAGGTGAGATATTGAACTAGATAAAGAAAATAACAAACATGTTTGAATTCTAAAATAAGGGCAATAAATATATACAATTATTATTTGTCAATTAAAAATTTTTTAAATAGTACTTTTTCAGAAGAATGCAAATACAAAATACATAAAAATGCTCTAAAGGATTATCTAACAGTTATCTATTTGCACTATGCTGCTGCATAATGAGCAACTACAAAACTCAAGGTCCTTGAAATGATAAGCTTTTATTTAGTTCAAGTTTCTGCTCATGGTTGGACCGTTCTGGTCTCAGCTAGGCTTTGTCATGCCTCTGTGATCAGGTGCTTACTTTGGTTGGAATTAAAATGTTGGCTGTGATAACTGGGCTGATTCAGCACAGCTCTCATGATCTCTCATCTTTCAACAGGCTAATTCTCAAAACAGTGGCAAAGTTTACTGACAAAAAGTGATGTGTACATCAAAAGCAAACACATGGACCAATGGAACAGAATAGAGAATCCAGAAATAAACCCAACTACCTACAACCAACTGACCTTTGACAAGGCAGACAAAAATATGCACTGAGAAAAGGACACTCTATTCAACAAATGATGCTGGGAAAATTGGATATCTACATGCAGAAAAATGAAACCTGATCCCTCATCTCCCTTCATATACAAAAAATAAATTAAGATGGATTAGGGACTTAAATGTCAGACCTGAAACCATACAAATTGTAGAAGAAAACCTAGGAAAAACTCTTATGGACATCAACCTAAGCAAATAATTTATGGCTAAAACCCCAAAAGCAAATGCAACTAAAACAAAAATAAATAAATGAGGCTTAATTAAACTCAAAACTTCAGTACAGCAAAAGAAATAATCAACAGAGCAAACAGGCAACCTAAAGAATGGAAGAAGTTATTTGCAAACTATACATCTGACAAAGGACTAATATCCAGAACCTACAAAGAACTCAAACAAATTAGCAAGAAAAAAGCAAACAACCCCTTTAAAAAGTGTCCAAATGACTTTTATATATCTCATAAAAGAAGATATATAAATGGTCAACAAACATGAAAAAATGCTAAATATCATTCTCTCAGGGGAATGCAAATTAACACTACAATGAGATATCACCTTACACCAGTCAGAATGACCATTATTTTAAAATAAAAAAACAATAGATGTTGGTGTGGTTGTGGAGAAAAGGGAATGCTTAGATACTATTGGTGAGAGATAAATTAGTACAACCTCTATGAAAAGCAGTATGAAAATTTCTCAAACAACTAAATGTAGATCTACCATTTCATCCAGCAATCCCACTACTCGGTATCTACCCAATGGAACAGAAGTTGTTACACAAAAAAGACACTTACACCTGCATATTTATCATAGCACAATTCACAATTGCAAAGATGTGGAATCAACCTAAATGCCCATCAACTGATCAGTGTATAATGAAATTGTGGTATATGTACACTATGGTATACTATTCAGCTATCAAAAAGAATAAAATAATGTCTTGTGCAGCAACTTGGGTGGAATTGGAGAAAATCATTCTAAGTGAACTAACACAAACAGAAAACCAGACATCACATGTTCTCACTTATAAGTGGGAGTGATATGCAAAGAATGGCATAATATATACTGGACACTTAAAAGGAAAGGGGGGAAGGGGTAGAGGGACAAAAATCAGCTATGGGGTACAACATGCACAGGTGGGAGTGTTGGGTATGCTTAAAGCCCAGACCAAAACTATTTGTATCCTCCTGAAGGTATTGAAATTTTTAAAAATGTTTTTAATAAATAATTTTTTAAAAAAGAAATGAAAGCATAAAGGGCATCTTGAGGCCTAACTCAGAATGGCACAGCTTTACTTATGTACATTCTGTTGACCAAAGCATGTTCTAAGGTCAATTCAGGGTCAAGGTATAGGTAAATAGACTCTACCTCTAGATGGGAATAAGTTCAAAGACACATTGCAAAGAGTATGGATACAGGGAGGAGTAGGAAATTGGGTCATTTTTGTACTTAGTGTATCATGGATCATAGTCTATTTTTTATATACTAACCTTTTTCTATTTCCTCACCTTAGAAAAAGACAATCAGAGGTTCATACTTACCAGAACCTAAAGCATATGGAGGTTTAATGATTCATATTCAAATAGCTAAGAAGTTATAAACCCAACACACAAAAATAGATTCTCCAAAGTCTGGAGCCATGTTCTTCCATTATACCATGCCACTGAATCGTCAGAGGTTTAGCCTCTGTAACTAATACTTACTAATAACTTTTCACTCAGGATGCATTGTTTCCCAGAACAATATTAGGAAATGTATAGTTTTTCTTTTAACACAAATAATAAAATCCTCATTTATAGGAAATATTATGAACACAAAGAAACTTTATATAAATGACCTCTTTTATCTATCATTATACATTGTTATTTAGCAAGAAATATGAAGATATTTTTAATTAATTTAATGACTATATGCTATTGAAAGAAATTTATAAAAATTAATTTATTGTTACTTATTAGTTTGATTCTGTGCCACATGGATTAATAATTTCTTAAAAGAAGAATATGCCATTCAAATAACTTTTTCAAAATTTTAAATTCAGAGAGTACAAGTGTATGTTTGTTACATGAATATATTGTGTAGTGGTGGGAATGGGTCTCAGGTGGTCCATTCCCCAGAAAGTGAGCATAATACCCCATAGGTAATTTTTGAACCCTAACTTTCCTCCCTGTTTCCCCACTTCTGATGTCCCCATCCCCACTGTCTATTATTTCCATATTTGTGACCATTTAGCATATAAGTGAGAACATGTGATGTTTAGTTTTCTGTTTCCAAGTTAGTCCACTTAGGATGATGTTCTCCAGTTCCATCCATGATGCTGCAAAGAACATTATTTCATTCTTTTTTATGGCTGTGTAGTATTCCGTGGTGTATATAAACCACATTTTCCTTATCCAGTCAGTCATTGGTGGGCACTTAGGTTGATTCCTTGATTTTGCTATTGTGAACAATGCTACCATTAATATATTAGTACAGGTATCTTTTTTTACATAATGACTTATTTTCCTTTGGTAGATCCCTAGTAGTCGAATTTCTGGGTTGAATAGTAATTCTATTTTTAGTTATCTGAGAAATATCCATACCGTTTTCTATAGAGGTTGAACTAGTTTACAATCCCACCAACAATGTATGAGTGTTCCATTTTTATCTGTAACTGCACTAACATCTGCAGTTCTTTCACTTTTTAATAATAGTCATTCAGACTGGTATAAGGGATATTTCATTGTGATTTTAGTTTGCATTTCTCTTTTTAGTGATTTTCATATATTTGTTGGCCACTTGTGTGCTTTCTTCTGAGAGCTATCTATCCATTTCTTTGCCTACTTTACGATGGTGTTGTTTTCTTCATGTTGAATTGTTTAAATTCCTTGGAGAGTCTGCATATTAGTCCTTTGTATGAGGCATATTATTTGCAAATATTTTCTCCTTTTCCATAGGTTTTCTGTTCTCTCTGTTGATTATTTCTTTTGCTATGCAGAAACTTTGTAATTAAGTCCCATATGTCTATTTTTGTTTTTGACACAATTACTTGTGGGATCTTCATTATGAATTCTTTGTCTATGTCAACATTCATAAAAGTGTTTCCTAGGTTTTCCTCTAGGATTTTTACAGTCTTACATCTTATATTTAAGTCATTAATCCATCTTGAAATAATTTTTGTATATGGTAAGAGGTAAGTTTCACTTTTTAGCATATGGCTAGCCAGTTTTCCCAACACCATTTATTTAATAGGGTGTCCTCTCCCCATAGTTTATTTTTGTCAGTTTTGTTGAAGGTCAATTGGTTGTAGGTATGTGACTTCATTTCTGGGTTCTCTATTATGTTCCATTGATCTGCCTATTCTTGTACCAGTACCAGGATGTTTTAGTTACTATAGCTTTGTAGTATAATTTGTAGTCAGGAATTATAATGTCTCCACATTTGTTCTTTTTATTTAGAGGTGCTTTGGCTATTTGGGTTCTTTTTTGGTACCCTTAAACTTTAACATAGCTTTTTCTAGTTCTGTAAAAAAAGATGTTGGTATTTTGATAAAGATTGTGTTGAATTGTAGATTTCTTTGGGCAGTGTGGTCATTTTAACAATATTGATTCTTCTAATTCATGAGCATGGTATAATATTCCATTTGTGTCATCTACCATTTCTTTGATCAGTGTTTTGTAGTACTCCTTGCAGAGATATTTCACCTCTTTGGTTAGTGTACTCCTAGGCTTTCTTTTTTTTTTCAGGTGTGGCTATTTTAAGTGGAATTGAGTTATTGGTTTGGTTCTTGACTTCAGCATTATTGGTATGTAGAAACCAGCAATATAGTTTGTTGATTTTTGTATCCTGAGACTTTGCTGAAGTTGTTTATCAGGTCTAAAAGCCTCTTGGGGAAGTCTTTAGGATTTTCTAGGTATACAATCATGTCATCAGTGAACAGGGATAGTTTGACTCTCTTCTAACCAATAAGAGTGCCTTTTATTTCTTTCTGCTGCTGGATTGCTCTTGCTAGGACTTCCAGTATGATGCTGAATAGGAATGATGAGAGTGGACATCCTTATCTTGTTCCAGTTCTGAGGGGGAATGTTTTCCACTTTTCCCTCATGAAATATAACGTTGACTGTGGGTTTGTTACATATATCTCATTATTTTGAGGTATGTTCCTACGCTGCCTAGTTTCTTGAGGGTTTAATCATGAAAGGATATTGAATTTTATTAAATGCCTTTTCTGCATTTATTCAGATGATCACATGTTTTTTGTCTTTACTTCTGTTTATGTGGTGAATTATGTTATTGAATTATGGATATTGGGCCATCATTGCATCCCTGGAATAAAATCCACTTGGTCATAATGGATCATTATTATTATTATTTGATATGCTATTGAACTCAGTTTTCTAATACTTTGTTGAGGACTTTTGAATCTATATTCATCAAGGATATTGGCCTGTAGTTTTGTTTTTTTGTTATGTCTTTACCTGATTTTGGTATCAATGTGATGCTGACTTCATAGAATCAGTTAGGGAGAATTCCTTCCTCCTCAATTTTTTGGAACAGTTTCAGTAAAATTGTACCAGCTCTTCTTTGTACGCCTAACAAAATTCAGTTGTGAATCTGTCTGGCCCTGGTCTTCTTTTGTTGGAAAATTTTTTATTAATGATTCAATTTCATTTTTCTTTATTAGTCTATTCAGGGTGTCTATTTCTTCCTGGTTTAGTCTTGGGAGGTTGTATGTTTCCAGGAATTTATTCATTCCCCTAGGTTTTCCAGTTTGTTGCCTTAGAGGTGTTCATGGTAGTCTCTGATAGTCTTTTGAATTTCTGTGGTATTGGTTATGTCATCTCTGTCACTTCTGACTGTATTTATTTGAGTCTTCTTTCTTTTATTCTTGGTTAGTCTAGCTAGCAATCTGTGAATTTTGTTTATCCTTTCAAATGACCAAGCTTTTGACTTACTGATCCTTTGTCAATTTTTTTTCTCAATCTCATTTAGTTCTTCTCTGATCTTTGTCATTTCCTTTCTTCTGCTACAGTTGGATTCAGATTATTCTTGTTTTTCTAGTTTCTTGAGATGCAAGGTTAAGCTGTTGATTTCAGATCTTTCTATATTTTTGATGTTTTAATGATATAAACTTTCCTCTCAGCACTGCTTTTGCTGTATCTCAGTGGTTATGTTGTACTGCTTCTCTATTTTCATTTGTTTCAACAATTTTTTAATTTATGCCGTAATTTTTTTGTTTATTTACTGTTTAGTCAAAAACAAGTTGTTCAGTTTCCAGATAACAGTTTTGGGAGTTTCTCCTAGTGTTGATTTTTAATTATCTTCCACTGGGATACAAGAAAATGCTTGGTATAATTTTGATAATTTTGAATTTATTGGGATTTGCCTTATGACTGAGAAAATGGTCAATTTTGGAGAATGTTCCATGTGAAAATGAGAAGAATGTATATTCTGCAGTCACTGGGTGGGAAGTTCTATAGATGTCTTTTAGTTCCATTTGGTTTAAGTCCAGAATTCATTGTTATTGTTGATAATTTTCAACTTCTATGATCCGTTTAGTGATGTCAGTGAGTGCTGAAGTCTCCCACTATTATTGTATTGCTAGCAATATGTTATCTAAGGTCAAGTAGTATTTGCTTCATGATTTCAGGTGCTTTGGCATAGGGTGCACATGTGTTTAAAAGAGTTAAATCCTCTTGTTGAATTTCATCCTTTATCATTACATATACTCTTCTTTGTCTTTTTTACTGTCATTGGTTTAAAATCTGTGTCATTTTAATAGCTTATTTAAGAGTGTTTCTAGAAATACTTTCTGACCAATAAATGTGTTATCATCATACTTTTTTACTTTCTCAATTTATTGCACTTTACTAATAATTAGGAAACTCTAAACTGAGAGTAAAATGTAAGTTATTGGATGATGATAAATGTCAGCCTGACTACTCATGCATAGAAAACTAGGAATGTGCCAGGCTCGGTTGCTCAACCTGTAATCCCGTGCCTTTGGGAGGATGAGGTGAGTGGACTGCCTGAGCCCGCAGGTTTGAGACCCGCCTGAGCAACTTGGCGAGACCTCATCTTTACAATAAATCAAAAAATCAGCCGGGCGTGGTAGCACGCGCCTGTAATTCGGGCTACTCGGAAGGCTGAGGCAGAAGGATCGCCGGAGCCCAGCAGGTGAGGCTGCGGTGGCTGGGAGCAGCCACTGCACTCCAGTCTGGATGACTGAGTGAGACTCCAACTCAAAAAAAAAGAAAACTAGGAATGTAAAATTTTTATCTTTCCTTCTTGAAGCTTTTTACTAAAAAATTTTTAAATTGTATTACTTAAAATATTAGCAATTGAAAAACAAGAAGGAAAATAAACCACAATATTAAAGCACTTGAAAATATTTAAAATGCAACAAATATTTTTAAATTAATATATTTGAATAAAATTATTGCCTAATAAAACATTTTAAATTAACTTGACTTTTTAAATCATTCTGTATGATTAAAATGAGTCATGAAACCATAAAATTAAAATACATGACCAAAATTCCATTTTACAGATAAGTTGACTCACGCCCAGAAAGATTAACTGACTAACTTACCTAACAGTACATCTTCAACTACTTGGAAGGCTGAGGTAGGATAGCCTGGGTGACAGAGTGAGACTCCAACTCAAAAAAAAAAAAGTCAGTCCACTTCAGAATGAAGAAAATCTAGCCATGTTCTTTTCATTTTATTATACTGTAGCCATACTCTTTCTGTTTTATTATACTGTCTCTCTAAAAATAATAAAATGAAAAATAAATTAAAATACTATGAGTTAACATAGCATAGTACCAAACAATTTTAATATGTGATTGTTCTTGCTAAACTTCTTTCATTCATGAGGACATCTCTAGAAACAGCAATATCTGAAGTTTAGCAGTTTTGTTTCAAAACATTCTTATTTTTTCAGGTCTGTGTATGAGCAATGTTTTAATTTTTTGACATTTTCCTCTTGATAACAAATTACAGTTTGCTTCAGTTGGCTTACTTTAGGAAGAGAAAGTAACACACAAAGCTGAGAACTGAATCATCTATTATTTATTTACTAGTAAATGAAAGATAGCACATACCTTGGGAGCAAAGACCAAGTCTTATTGTTACTGAATTTCTAGGCTGTTGAGATAAAAAGATGCATATCATAGTGCTTCATTTCAAAAACTTATGGTAAAGTAGAGGTATACTTACAGGTACCTAAGAGCAAAACAGGGTTGTAGTTACTACAATAAATGTCTCTACAACTATAAAAGAATACCTGGTTATTTCTACCTTGGGGAATATAAAGTAAGACTTTCAGGGAAAAATTTTTGTAATGTCAAAGCTTGAGCTAAAAATTCTTCAAAATAGTTCAAAAATATCTTTTTAAAAACTGAAGAAAACAATGGAGTAACATCAGCAATATGGTCAACTAGAAGACCCTAGCATTCCAGAGTGCACCAGAGGAATAACAGAAACCCTGGTGAGCACAGAAAATTTGGGGTGGCTACATAGAGAAAAGAAGGAAACCACTGGGCTTCCATCATCCCATCTTCTAACCAGAATCAGTTGGGAACCAGGAGGAACTTCTCCCTACAGCAAGAAGATAAGCAAGAGGATCTGAGCAATGCACATCACAACTTGGAGACCTACAGGCCTCAACACTGGTGTCCCCTGCAGTCCTCACAGGCACTAAATCCAGCTGAGGGAGCTACCCAGAGTCCACATAGGTGTGATCCCCCCAAAGAAGGTGCCAATACCACACTCCAGCCTTTGTGGCCAACACAGCTATTGTGCTATGCCATTTTGAAATTGGAACTATATCTGGTCATTTGCCAGTGTGTCATTTGCCAGGGGAGAGAAACCACTTCATCCCTGAAGTTAAGCCACTGCTAAACCACTCCTGCCCAATGGTCCAACATCCCCAAGTCAAGCTGCAAGCAGCTGCTACATACTTCCCTGTGGGGCCAAGTGGAAGTAGAGCCACTTAACCTCTCAACCCACTAGCTCAGGCCAAAGCTGAAGCAATACCCAGCCTCCTGAGAAAATAGCACCTTGTATACATCTCAGAGCAGCCTTGCCTCCCTGGTACCTTACTTGATGCAGCACCCTGTATCTCACAATATGGTGCCTGGATCACCCAGAATAGTTACACACCAGCAGCCTAAGCTGAAGCAACACATCAACCTTGCAAACTAGTACCCTAGCTGAGAAGAGCAGCTGCACATCCCAGGGCTGAGATGTGTAATACTCCTCACACCCTAGAGGAACAGAGCAGTGGCTGAACTGAAACATCTCACCCCACAGGCCCAACAACTCTAGTACCCTCTTTCCCTGCAGCTGGACTAGGCGCATCAAGTCTGAACTGCTGAGCCATCCCGCTCCCTAAGGACTAGAGCCATGATTGTGCTGTTCCTTACTTCCTCCCAGAACCCAATCAAAAGTTATGCTCTGCCATTTTGAAGTACTTGCTGCTACTGTACTTGGCTTCACAGAATCTGAGATACTGCTGATTCCCACCATCTCAGAATCTAGACTTTCTACTACATAGTACCTCATCTCTGGGACATGAGTTGACACTGAACCTTATTGGCTAAGGTCCCCAAATTGCAGCCATACCTTGTTCTCCAGGCCCAAAACTCCAGAGTACCTTCTTTTTTCTAGAGTTGGGTCAGTGATGTGCCTTTCCTTTAGCGGTAGAGTCTCAGCTACAACCCAGCCCCCAGAGATCTGCTAGGGAGTGTCTCAGTATCACAGATCCAGGCTCTGTGAGCAAACCAGATTCTACCCTGCTACAGAGAGCAAATTTGCACCCCAAGACTCAAGTACCATAATAAAATCAAGAGGCCCTGAGTTTATGACTCTGGCCCCATAACTGTTCTGAGCACCCACACCTGAAATCCATAACCAGTGCAGCTGCTTATAGACAAGGTCAGGCCTGATACCGAGAGGAATTCCATTGTCTAAGTCTACCATTGTAGGGAAAAAGAGAATAGGAGGACCTCAAAGACTCTTGAAAATCTTAATCTACAAAAGCCACTCCAGAAAATTTAGAAGAGGCATCAGATACACAGAAACCAGTGCAGGGACACTAGAAACATTAAAAAGCAAGAAAGTATGACACCACCAAATGAATATAAATCTCTAGCAACAGACCTCAATAAAATGGAAAGTAATGAATTTCCAGAGAAATAATTCCAAATTATTATATTAATGAAACTCAGTGAGACATACAAAAATACAGATAGACAATTCAGTAAAACTAAGAAAATAATTTATGATATAAATAAGAAATCAACAAAGAGATAGAAATAATAAAAAGAACCAAATATAAATCTTTCAATTGAACTCAATATGAATGAAATTAAAAATTAAATATATAATAAAGAGCTTCAGGACAGAATTGATCAAGCAGAATAAAGAATCCCTGAACTTGAAGATAAGTCACTGGAAATTACACAGAGAAAAAAATAAAAATTTTAAAAATTGATGAATGCCTACAAGACATATGAAACACCATTAAGCAAACAAAATTCTGTATCAGGGTTATTACCAGAAGGAGAAAAGAAGAGAAAAGGTATAGAAAATTGATTTAATGAAATAATAGCTGAAAATCTCCCAAGTCTGGAGAAAAATACAGACATTCAGATCCAGAAAACTCTAAAGTTTTCAAACAGATTCACCCCAAAAGATCCTGCCAAGGCATATTATAATCTAATTGTCAAAAGTCCAAAAAAAAAAAAAAAAGAAAGAAAAGCAGAGAGAGAGAAAAAATTCTAGAAGAGAAAAGCATCAAGTCACATGTAAGGGAATCTTCATTAGACTAACAGTAAATTTTTCTGTAGAAACCTTGCAGGTCAGGATAAAATAGGATAATATATTCAAAATGCTGAAAGAAAAGAATTGCTAGGCAAGAATACTATACCTAGCAACTATATTCTTCAGACACGAAGGAGAAATTAAGTTTTCCCCAGACAAGCAAAGACTGAGGAATCTACCACTAGACCAGCTTACAAGAAATGATCAAGGAAGTCCTACATCTGGAAGCAAAAAAAACAACAACAACAACCAAAATCATGATCATGAAAACACCAAAGTATTAAACTCACTGGTAAAGGAGAAGAAGGAAGGACAAAGGAGAAACCACTACAGATGCCACAAACTGCAATGATAGACAATAAAAACGGAAGAAAGAAAAAAGTATGCAAAAGAAATAGAAAACAGCTAGCAAAGTGACATGAATAAATCCTCACTTGTCAATAATAACCTTGAATGTAAATGAATTAAATTCCCCTTAGAAGATGCAGACTGAATGAATGGACTTAAAAAAAACCCACAATCCTACTATAAAGTGCCTACAGAAACACTTCAGCTGTGGAGACACACATAGACTGAGAATGAAAGAATAAAAAAAGAAATCAAAAGTGAGTTGGAGTAGCTATACCCATATTATATAAAACAAATTTTAAGTCAAAAATACAAAAAGACAAAGAAAATTACTATATAATTAAAAAGTGATCAATTCAGCAGGAGAATATAATAATTGCAAATATATATATGTTCCCAACACCAGAGCACACAAGTATGTGAGGCAAATATCATTAGATTTATAGAGAAAGATAAACTTCCAACACTAAAATTTAGGGACTTCAACACCCCACTCTCAGCATTGGACAGATCATCTAGACAGAAAATTAACAGAGAAATGTTGAATTTAAACAGCACTTTATACAAAATGGACCTAACACACATTTACAAGACATTTTATTCAACATAGGCAGAATACATATTCTTTCCATCAGCACATGGAATATTCTCCAGGATAGACCACATGCTTGGTCACAAAACAAGCCTCAACAGATTTAAACCAATTAAAATCATATTAAGTATCTTTCCTGATCACAAGAGAATAAAATTGTAAATCAATAACAAGGCAAATTTTCAAAATTATACAAATACATAGAAATTAAACAACATGATATTGAACAACCAATGAGCCATGGAAGAAATTAAGAAAGAAAATTAAAAATTTATTGAAACAAATAAAAATAGAAACACAGCATACTAAAATCCATGGGATGCACCAAAAGCAGTAGTAAGAAGGATGCTTATAGCAATAAACATCTACATCAAAAAAGTAGAAAGATTTCAAATAAGCAATTTAATGATACATTTCAAGGAACTTGAAAAGTAAGGAAAAAATTAAACCCATGATTAGTGGAAGGAAAAAAAAATAGATCAGCAAAGAAACAAACAAAATTGAGGCTAAAAAAAAAAGACCAATGAAACAAATCATTGGTTTTTTTGAAAAGATAAACAAAAAGTCTTCATTCCACCCACAACTGAGAGGGATTGCTAGCAACAACTCCACATTGTGGAGGGCCAAACAATTCTCTCTGGTAGACAGCTGGTCATTTCTGCCACGGATTTTTTTGTAAGAGGGCAGAGAAATTGACTTTTTTTCTACCACATTAAAAAAAAGAAATCACCTAATTACAGATCCAATTGGTGACTCTTTTTGGTTGCTGGAAAAACTTGATCTTTTCTCATATTCCTTTTTGAAATCTTAGACTTCCTACAAAAGTATGCACTTTTGAAGCTAGAGACCCTCATAGTGATTAATTCAAGGAAATTCTTCTTATATTGTGTTTCTTGGAGATAATTCATAATTGAAATCATTTTGTATAAAATGATTTTCTCACATGAGTAAGTTGATACCTCTTGGAGGGCTTATTCGTTCATTCAACAAGCACTCATAGAGCAGCCCTCATGTTCCAGAACACACACTACTCCTCAAGAAACAAAGAAAAAGAAGATCTCCCGTGTCGCCAGAAAACGAAGCTGAATTATTTCATTAATCTACATTGAGATTTTAGGGAATAATTAAAAATATACTTTTTAAATCTGAGGACTGGGAGTTGGGTGGAGTTGAGGAGTGTTCTCCCTTCTCCTATGTGTGCAGACAGGACCACTGAGAGTCTTCCTGAGAAACAAAGCTCACTCAGAGATAGTGGGGCTGAGAGAAGCAGAGAATCCTGAACATATTGTTGAACTACTAGATTCAGCCATTCCTGAAGCACTTCTGTAGTTTTTAGTTTGGATGAGTCAATTACCTTCTCTGTAAGAAGGGCTAGTTGAGAGGATTCAGCAAGGAGAGAATCTACTTGCAACTACCCCGGCCCCTGGCCGAAGATGGGTTCTCACTATGTTGCCCAGGCTGGTCTCAAACTCCTGGGTTCAGGCAATCCTCCTGCCTCAGCCTCCTGAGTAGCGGGGACTAAAGATACATGTCACCATACCTGGTTAATTTTAATACCACAGATATACTATATACCTGTTGATGTGCTACTCTACATATATCTTGCTTTATACACAAAGAGAAAAATTAAAAAATAAAATTTATTGAAGAATTTTAGATTTGAGACCCCAAACCATAAAAGGCCTGGACTATCCTAAGGACTATAATAAGGAATATCCTTCTTATCCTAAGCATAAGCTATAGGGGGAAGAGTGGCAAAGGGTAAGGATAGTACTGGGAATGAAAGAGACAGACTTCATTATTATTCCAGATGTAGATTTGACAATATTCTATGATCAAAACAATGACACAAAAGTATTCAAGATGGGGAATGGAGTGAGTGATGGTGCTATTAATGGAACTAGAGGTAACTAACAAATGATAGTTTTGAGAGAGAATATAACTTTTATTAGAATGTGTTGAGTTTAAGATGACTATAGATGATACAAAAATTTAACTAAAAATAAGGGAAGTTATCCAACCACAAACAATTAAATGCAGTGTAAATTCGGGTCTTACTCTAGTCTTCAAGCTTAATTTCTTAAATTAATGTGCAAGGGAGAAAAGGAAAAAAGAAAAGAAAAAGAGTGGTAATAGCATCAGGTCTTTATGATATTAGATTTGGCAAGAGTTAGTCCTCCTTTTCAGAGGTTTTAACTGCATTTTGCAAATCAGCCAATTTTTTTATTAAAAAATCAAAATCACCTGGCCTGGGCTTAGTTCAAACGTTGAAGCTGTAGCTGACATTTTGAAACACTTATCAAAGGCATCTTGTCATTTAGGGACCACTAAAACAAAACCAATAAAACAAAGGTGCTGGTTTAAAGTAAACCTGGCTTTGTTTTAGATTTGGTGCAAAACTATCAATATTGTGGCTCTGCTCTATTTCATCTCCTGGCATTTACACTCTGACTTTAACTGTGCATTGTTTTCAGCTATTTAAATCCATTTACCAGAATCAAAATGCAGAATGGTTCTTGTGATGTTATCTGTACATTTCATTGAATCTTTTCTGCTACAGAAATGACATAATGGGTAATTTTCAACATTGTTTCCTGGCTGGCAATATATCGAGAAGTGGCTTTATGAGGTAATCTCTTGGCAAGACAAATTCAACAAAAAATAGGATAATGGTATAGCAATAACAGGTATATGTTTTATGAACTTCCTATGTTGACCCAGAATTCTTTTTTAAGAATTCTCTCAATATGTACACATGTAATTAATTGACAGATGTTTTCATGTTAAATACAGTTATGTACTGCACAATGACATTTCAGTCATCAGTGGGCCACATGTGTAACAGTGGTCTCAAAAGATTATGATGGAGGTAAAAAATGTGTTTTATTAATTTAGTGTAACCTAAGTGTACAATGTTTATAAAGTCTACAATAATATACAGTAATGTTCTAGGCCTTCACATTCTTTTACTACTCACCCAGAGAAACTTCCAACCCTGCAAGCTCCTTTCATGGTAAGTACCCTATACAGATGTATGATTTGCATCTTTTCTACCTTATTTTTACTGTATCTTTTCTATATTTAGGTGCACAGATATTTACCATTGTGTCACAATTGCCTGCAGTATCCAGTGCAATAATATGTTGTATGAGTTTGCAGGCTAGGAACAATAGGGTATACCATATAGTCCAGGTTTGTAATAGGCTATGCCAACTAGATGTAAGTACACTCTATGATGTTTGCACAGTGACAAAATCACCTAACAACAAATTCTTCAGAATTTATCTTTGTAGTTAAGCAATATATAACTTATTTTCATTCGAAATTTCCACTTAAAATTTGAAATGGCTATGCTCATTTTCTCCAGATTAATTTATAAAGGAAAAAAGACATATTACTAAAAATATATAAGTAAATGAAAAGCAGCAATATCAAAAGGTCTGAAACAGGATATTGTGAAAATAAATGGGATAATGTGTTTAGACAGTGCTTAGCATGATGATAGGCAGGTTATAAATTACCAATAAGCAGTAGCAATTTTTACTAGGAAAACAAAATAAAATCTAAATATTAAAAAAATTCAAAGTACTACTAACCACAAATTTACTACTTTTTAAAATACTTTTATAACATTTTACTTAATTTAGATTATAAGTTTTAACTATTTAATGTAGATAGCAAAGTAACTATACTTTTTCCACTTATTTTTATGCACAAATACATAAAGTATTTTTAAAGATTTTTTATTGCTTACATTTATAAAATACATATTTTTTAATTTATCATTGATACATTGATTAACCAGCTTCTAAAAGCAATGGAAAATAATCCTGATTTGTCTTCCTAGAATAATATGGCATCACTTTCTGCATTAAAAAAAAAAGTTTCCAGAGATTCCAAAAACATTTTTCTACTGCCTTTTCCTGTTATCCAAGGCTATGGATACTCTGAAAACTCTGATGAAGAAAATAAGGCTTTGAACATATTTGTAAGCAACCTTATTCTTGTAATATAATCAGAATCATAAGAATTATGGTGACCACACACATCCATAAAAACCATAGTGGTTTGTGGGCTGTCTAAAACATTCTTGAAGAGAAGAGAAGAAAACAAGATTCTGTTGCATTTGTGACCTCTAGAGGCCAACATGAACGTGATGTGTTTTATTCATTCAACAGTGCCTCCAAGTACAATCTTCAAGAGTTTAAGATTTATAGGCATTAGAAAATTGAGCAAATTCAAGAGAAGAGAGTTCCCATTGTAGGTGGATATGTTGCCTTGAACTAACAACCACAAACCGCAAATTGAAGTTTTAAATAATAATTTGAAAAACCCTCAGTCACTTGGAGAACTTTCATGGAAAATGAAAACCTTGCCTACTTCACAGTGGAGCTGTCCAGACTAATTACTTATTGTGAGTAGTCATTATATTGAAGATGGACACAGTGAAATGCACTCACTGGACCCTGGAGTCAAAACCCAATTCTAATGTTTTCTGTTTATGTGTTTTGGAAAATTCATTAACCTCTCTGAGTCTAGATGTCCTCACCTATAAATTAAGTAGGAACTATAAAACTTACTTTACAGTGTTGTTTGTAGATGAAATGAGACACCATATATTCTGAATGTATCTTGAAAACTTCCAAATACTAAACCAGTGGCACAAATTTCATAAAATTGTTTTTCTTTTTTATTTTTTATTGGTTCAGGATCTCACACTGTCACTCAGACTGGAATGCAATGGTGTGATCAGAGCTTACTGCAGACTCAGCCTCCTGGGCTCAAGCAGTTCTCCTGCCTCAGCTTCCTGAGTAGCTGGGACTACAGGTGTGCACCATTATACCTCACTCTTTTTTTTTTTTTTTTCGTAGACACGGGGTTTGCTATGTTTCCTAGGCTGGTCTCTAACTCCTGGACTCAAACAATTCTCTCTCCTCAGCCTCCCAAAGCACTGAGATAACAGGTATGAGCCACCACACCTGGCCCAAAATTTCATTATTATTATGTCACTATTTGTTCAGATATTCCCCTTTGTCTCTAAATGATTTACTTTTTTACCACAGTGATAAAACTAAAATAAAATATTGGTCTAATAAAGGCTTCTTGGTGTTAAAGAAATTTTTGAAGTAGAGCTTGTTGAACTCTCCTTGTGTTATGGTATTATACAGTAACCCTAGCAACACTAGACAGAATCAAACATGGAACAGTAGTGCATTCACTGACCAGTTAAATGTATTGCCCTTTGTCCTAAAGATGGCAATTATGATGTAACCTTTAAAGTGTTAAGGCATTTCTTGCTTCTCAACATATTCAGGAATGGTACCCACCTGCCTACACACACACACACACACACACACACACACACAGTCATTGTGTTCAGGGGCTCTCTTCAAGAATCAGACCTTACAAAATAGGAAAAGTATTATAGAATATGACTAAAGCATTGCTGCAAAACTCCTTTGTCCCCTCCTTACTGCCATAATGCAAAAGTCTATCATGGATGCCTCCACTGTCAACCTTCTTCCGTCCCACAGAGCACCACAGGATGCATTCATTTAGCCACTATAATTATGTAGTCTCTAACCTCAATACCACTCTTAAACTTTTAGTTTCAGCTCTCTTTCATGTTTCACAATAACTTTTTGCTAAATCTTCACTATTCACCTCAAACCTACTCTCCAAAAACCTCTGTTACTCTTGAATTTCTGCTTCTATTTTACAGAAAAAAATTAATGCCTCAAGAAAACTCTCTAAACTTCCCATCCTCTCTTTACCAGTGAATCTGTGTCCACAATTATTATTTCATTCTTCCCTCTTGCCCTACCGAATTAGGTTATCTTCTACCTGAACTGAGCCTAAACAAGTGAAAGAAAACACAAAATGATAATGACTTAAACAGGATAGATATTTATTTCTTTTTTGCAAAAATTAAGACCCTAAATAATTAAATCAGGGTTAATATAATGACTCCACAATGACCAAAGATATGTCTCCTTCTGATTTGGATCTTTATTATTCCCAAAATATGGTTTCTATCTCATGGTCCAAGGTTGCACCAAAGCTGCAGCCAACATGTACTTATTCCAGTTCACACAAAGTGCATCTACTTTCCTCCCATTTGCCAGAATCTAATCACAATGCCTACTTAGCTGCAAGGGAAGCATGACAACATATTCTTCATCATGAAAAATTATAAACCCAGCTAAATATTGAGGGAAGAAGTGAGCAGAAAAATGGATATTAGAGGGCAAGTAATAGTTTCTACCACAATCTATTCCTGCCTACTCAGCCTCTTCTTTCTGTTTCTATATTCTTCTCTCTATATCTTCTACCTCTCTATTTGATCTTTCTTTAGTTTGTTCAACCATTTTTATAAGTCCTGTGTCTCTAGCTACAACTCTCCACCTCCAGGTTTTTTGAAAATTTACTCTTACTGATTTCACCTTCTTGCTACATTCACTTCTCAGCCTGTTGCAATCTGACTTATGCCCATCATAAGTTGAATTGTGTCCCCCCAAGAAAGATATGTTAAAGTTCCTAACGCTTCATACCTGTGAATGTAACCTTATTTGTAAATAGTGTCTTTGCAGATGTAATCAAGTTAAGATGAAGTCATACTGGATAAGAGTGGGCCCTGAATCCAAAAACTTGTATCCTTGTAAGAAGACCATGTAAAAACACAAGGACACAACAATACACAAAAAGAATGTTATGTGATAGTTGAGGCAGAGATTGCAGGGATGAATTTTCAGTATAAGTAGTAAAATAATAAAATATTTTTAAATTTATCTAATTTACTTATTTATTCAGCAAAAATTGATTAAGTATGTATTATATCCCAGACACTGTGCAATGTACTAGAGACACAGGGATGAACAAGACAAAGTGTTTGACCTCCTGAAGTTTACATCTTCATGGGGGTGTAATAAGAAATAATCAAAGAACTACATAAGGCAATTACAAAGTATAATGTGTGGCATACTAGAAAGAAATAAGATAACAAGACTGATTGGGGTCAGCTAATTTTTTACACATAGTCACACAGTAAATATTTCAGGCTTTGTGGGCCGTATGGCCTCTGTTGCAAGTACTCAACTCTGCTGTTGCAACATGAAAGCAATTGTAAGCAAATAAATAAATGGATGTGGTTGTGTTTCAATAAAACTTTGTTTACAAAATGGGCAATGGAAAAGATTTAGCCTGTGGGTCACTTTACCAGCCCTTGAAATAGAGAAAAATTGGAGTATGTTAATTTAGATATAAAGGTCAAAAGGGCCTTTCAAAAAGGTAGTATTTGAGCTGAGACCTGAAGGAAAAAAGAGCCACACCTACTTCCCTCAGTCCGCTAGCCTTTGAACACTGACAAAGATGGCAAACAAATATTTTATGTTGTTTGGGTCTGAAAGATTTGAATGATCTATAAAATGAATGACTCTAGATGCTTGACAGACATCAACCCCTGCATTCACAGTATGGAAAGTCACAACAAGAGAAGAGTCATTTAATTTATGAAAAAATATAGTAGTATTAACAGGGATAGGGATCAGTCTGAAGCACTAGTTAAAACATTCCCCTTCAAATAGACTTACTGAAAGACATGAGGAAAGGGATTACAGAATATTTTGTCTGCATTCTAAGCAAGAATTGAAAATATTTTGAAGCCAGACTCAGTGGCTCAGCCTGTAATCCCAGCACTTGGGGAGGCCAAGGTGAATGGATTGCCTGAGCTCATGGGTTCGAGACCTGCCTGGGCAACTTGGCGAGACCTCATCTCTACAATAAAATCAAGAAAAATTTGGCCGGGCGTGGTAGCACATGCCTGTAGTTCCAGCTACTTGGAAGGCTGAGGTGGAAGGATTGCCAGAGCCCAGCAGGTCAAGGCTGTGGTGGCTGCAATTGTGCCACTGCACTCCAGTCTGGGTGACAGAGTGAGACTCCAACTCCAAAAAAAAGAAAAGAAAAGAAAAAAGAAAATATATTGAAACTATAAAAAATCTAAAGTATATAGATTATTTTATATCAAAATATTTATTATCATAGAGACATCAAATTTTATAATACTTTAGTGTAAAAAATCAAATCAGTGTATTTTTTTAAAGATGCAAAAGAAAGAGATATGAAGAACAAATCCAAGAAATATAATTTACTTATAGTAGAAGCTCCATGTAGAAATAGAGCATACAAAGATAAAGCAATAATCATTAGAAATTATAGAACACATTTTCCTTTTAATTGAGAAATCTTATTTCTTCAGCTCAAATAGGTCAAAGAGTACCAGGCCAAATTCATGTAGAAAGAAATAAATTTAGACATTTACTGAAAACATTGCTGAATTTGAAAGATTTAGGAAAATAAAACTGCAGATATCTAAACTAGAAGGGAAAATGGTGGTGGACAGGGTGAGAAGAAGAAAGATAATACACAAAGGGAAAAATATTCAGAAACAAAGGTGTCTTCCACAACACTGAATGCTTTTTAGAACAAAGATTGTGAGAAGATTCAAGATGGTCACCATGGAGCAGCAGACAGGTGCCTCTCTCAACAAGTGGGGCAGAAAGTAGGGACTCAACCAGTGATAGAGGGAGACATCCTGAACAGTCTTAGATGGGTGAAGCACCCTGCACCCATCAAAAGTCTCTTTGAACAAATAGAGACCGGAAAGCAATGGCAGATACTGGAACCCAGCACCCCATCCCCTGCTGTGTACCAGACTCACACAAGAACTGAAAGTCCTGCCTGGTGAATAGGGAGGGATGAGTAATACTAAGATACTTTGGGTCATTCCCTTACTTTCAGCTGCACTTGAGTCATTGGTTCCATGCAAGAGGAATCCTGGTCAGGGCACAGCAATGGGCAACCAGAGACCAAATGGAAAGGGGAATAAAATTCATGACAGAACAGCACTAAGAACACACCGTTTACTAGCAGAATCCAATGGCCAGATCCCAGGCTGAGAAAGTTTGAAGAATTACCTTCCAGCCCTGCGTGCCCACAAGGCAGATCCCCCTATCCCCACTATGGTAGAGAACTTACTCTTTTTTCCAGAGCTGAGTGTGGACTTGAACAGAAAGGGAGCAGCAAAAAAGATACCCAAAGAATTTCCAAGTCGGAAGACTTATGGACTGCAAACTGCAGATGGCAGATGAAGTCTCATTCCCCCACTCACTCTCTGCAGACTGCTTGCAACAGGATCTAAAAACCAGTTTAACCATCACCAGTTTAACTGCTGGAGAGAAAATTGACAGCAATTTCTCCCAATTGTCACACGGTAGAGCAAGGAGCAGAAGTGAATGCCTTTATTTCTCTCACTGAGTTATCTATGTTGGATGACCAAAAGGATCCTAGAACAAAAGGTTATTGACTAGCATCAGAGCAACAGAACCAAAGAGGAATTATAGAGAGGTAAGAGAGGCATGTCACAATGAGGAAAAGTCAATGAAAAATGTAGGCAATCCTCAGTGTCCTAATGATAGTGTCCAAAAAAGCAGCTATCAGGACACAAAGAATGGAAACCCCCTCCCCACTGCCCAGAATGGCCTGACCCAGATGGCAGTCACAGAAATCAGAGATTGGGTGGTTAAAATGAACAGAGAGTCAAGGGAAACTAGAAGCAAAACTCACCAAAGTCATACAGGAAGTAAAGCAAAGTAGACCAATTTCAGAAAAGCCTATTCTGAAATAATGGAAATGAAGAACTTTATCCTGGAAATTAAAAACATAGAAACAAGCATGGAGAGCAGGCAGAGGAAAGAATCTCAGGACTGAAATACCAAAATAAGGAACTAATCTAGTCTGTCAAAAACATATTTAAAAAGTTCAAAAAGAAGGAGCAAAGCCTCCAAGAGGTGTGGGACTATGCCAAGAAACCAAATTTATGCCTGATTGATATCCCTGAAGCAGAAAAGGAAGCAGAGAACACAGTGGAGCAAGCATTCTATAAGGTCATTCATGAAAACTTCCCACATCTGACTAGAGAGGAGACTATTCAAGCACAAGAGATCCAGAGAACCCCCACAAGTATCATATGAGAAGACCATCCCCACAACATATAGTAATCCAGCTCAAAAAGTAAACATGATAGGAAAAATTCCTAAAGGCGGTAATAGAAAAAAGCAGACCACCTAATGGGGAAGATACATTAGAATCACTCCAGACTTATCTGCAGGCACACTACATGCCAGAAGGGACTGGAGTCCAATTTTTAACATTCTTGTAGATAAGCAATTTCAGTCACAAATTTCCTATCCTGCCAAGCTAAGCTTCATCAGTGATAAAGAGTTAAAAATCCTTCACAGACATCCGATACTTAAGAGAACATGCTACCTCCAGACCAGTCCTTCAGGAGATGCTTAAGAAGATGTCAAACACAGGAAAAAAAGAATGGTCATACCTACTGCAAAAGTACAGGCAATAAAGAGCATACAGAGCACTCACAAAAATGAAAATACACACACAAAAACATATAGAGAGAGAGGGGCAAAGCAATCCTCTAAGAGCCCTATACAAGGAATAAAGTCTCACATTTTAATAATTATTTTAAATGTGAATGAACTAAATGTGTCACTGAAGAGACATAGATTGGCAAACTAGATAAAGAAGTGTGATCCAACAGTCCGCTGCCACCTGGAAACTCATTTCACTGCAAAGGGCACCTATAGGCACAAAGGTAATGGCTGGAAAATGATCTTTCAGGAAAACGGAAAACAAAAGAGAGTAGGTATAGTTATTCTGATATCAGACAAAGTAAACTCAAACCATCAAAAGTTAAAAAGGACACTATGTAATGATAAAAGACTCAATCTACCAGCAAGAAATAGCCATCTTAAACATATATGCATTGAACACAGGAACACCAGGTTTTATAAAACAACCATCAAGTAAGCACACAATCGTAATTAGAGTCCTAAATATCCTACTAACAGCCTTAGACAGATCATCAAGGCAAAAAATCAACAAGGAGATCCAGATCCTCAACTTAATGCTCAATCAAATGGATTTAATACAGAACACTCCACCCAAAATCTGCAGAGTATATATTCTACTCATGAGCACATGAAACATAATCCAATGTCAATTGCATTCTTGGACATAAATCAAGTGTGAACAAATTTTAAAATATCAAATAATACCATGCATCTTCTCAGATCACAGTGGAATAAGCATAAATAAAGACACATCAGAATCTCTGGGATGCCATGAAATCAGTGTTAAGAGGAAAATTCATAGCATTATAGGTACATATCAAGAAAAGAGAAAGATCACAAGTAAACAGCCTAATATCACACCTAAGGGAGCTGGAAAGGCAAGATCATCTAAATCCTAAATTCAATGGATAGAATGCAGGATATGAAAGACAAAAAATATCATAGAAAGAATCAACAATAAGCCAGACATGGTGGCATATGCCTGTAGTTCCCTGAGCCCAGCACATCAAGGCTGTGCTGGCTGTGAGCATGCCACTGTCCTCCAGCCTTGGTGACAGAGTGAGACTGCATCTCAAAAAATCAACAATACAAAAGGCTGCTTCCTTGAAATGATAAATAAGATTGATGGACCCCTGGCCAGATTGACTAAAAAAAAAAAAAAAAGAAATGAAAAAGTTCACAATTAGAAATGAAAAGGATGAAGTCACAACTGACCCTGAAGAAATTCAAATGATTATCAGAGATTACTATGAACATCTGTATGCAAATAAAGTAAAACATCTAAAGCAAATAGAGAACTTTCTGACATCCAAAGCCTCCCAAGGTTGAAACAAGAAGAAATTGAAACTCTGAACAAACCAATAACAATCCAGGAAATACACTCAGTCATAAGTAAACTCCCCACCAAAAAAAGTTCTAGACTAGATGGCTTCCCAGCTGAATTCTACAGCACATATAAGGGGGAGCTGATGCCAATCTTACTGAATGTATTCCAGGCAATGGAATTCTCCCTAACTCATTTTATAAAGCTAACATCATATTGATACCCAAACCTGGAAAAGGCTCATCAAGGAAAGAGAATTACAGGCCAATCTCCTTGATGAACATAGATGCAAAAGTTCTCAACAAAACTCTAGCAAATAGGATCCAACACACATCTCAAGCATCATCCACCATGACCAGGTGGGTTTCTTTCTCGGAATGTAGGACTGGCTCAACATTCACAAGATCATAGATGTAATACAGCAGATTAACAGGTGCAAAAACAAGAAGCACATGATTATATCATTAGTCACAGAAAAAACATTAGATAAAATCCAGCATCTCTTCTTGATAAAAACCCTTGAACACCTAGGCATAGAAGGAACATTCTTCAAAACAGTCAGGGTCATTTATGAAAAACCCACAGCCAACATTTTGCTCAATAGGCAGAAGTTGGAAGCATTCCCCATAAGAACTGGAACAAGACAAGAAAGCCCACTCTAACCCCTCCTGTTCAACATAGTGCTGTACAAAAAACTATTGCATTCCTATACACCAGCACAAGCAGGCAGAGAACCAAATAAAAAGTATAATCCCATTCATGATAGCCACACACACACAAAAATACTTTGGCATTCACCTAACCAAAGAAGCAAAAGGACTTTACAACAAGACTTACAAAACACTGCTCAAAGAAATCAAAGATGACACAAACAAATGGAAAAACATCTCATGCTTATGGATTAGAAGAATCAATATTGTCAAATATCCATCCTATACAAGGCAATCTACAGATTCAATGCAATGTCCATCAAATTATCAATATCATTTTTTCAGACCCGGAAATGACAATACAGAAATTCATATGGATACAAAAAAGAGCACAAATAGCCAAAACAATCCTCAGCAAAAAGAACAAAGTAAAAGTATCACACTTTCAGACTTTAAACTATATTACAAGGCAACAGTAACCAAGACAGCCTAGTAAGGGTACAAGAATTGCAGATAGACCAATAGACCAAGACAGAGATTCCAGAAGTAAAAACATGGTCTCTCAACCAATTCATCTTCGACAAAGCCACCAATAACAATCCTTGGGAAAAGGAGACCAAATTTAGCAAATGTTACTGGGAAAACTGGCTAACTACACTGCAGAAGAATGAAACTGGATGCCTACATATCACCATATACAAAATCAACTCTAAATGGATCAAAGACTAAACTTAAAGCTTCTAATTATAAGAATCCTAGAAGAAAATATAAGAATCACCCTTATGCACTTAGGAGTAGGCAATGGGTTCTTAACCAAGTACCCAAAAGTGGATGACATAAAAGCTAAGATAGACAAGAGCAACCTCATCATCCCAAAAAATTTTTGCACAGCAAAAGAAACCATAAAGCGTGTAAGAGATAACCCATAGAATGGAAAAAATATTTGCAAATTATGCACCTGACAAAGGCCTAACACCCATGATCTACAAGGACCTCAAACAAAGTGAAAGGAAAAAAAAAACCCCATTAAAAAGTGGTCAAAGAAGGTGGACAGACACTTCTTAAAAGATGACACACAAGCAGCCAACAGACATATGAAAAACTGCTCAGTCTCATTAATCATCAGAGAAATGCAAATCAAGACTACAATGAGATACCACTTAACTCCAGTAAGGATGGCAATCATTAATAAGTCAAAGAAGGGGACTTCCGGCATGATGGTGATGGGGCAACCCGGTCTGTGAAAACCTCTGCAAAGGAGGACTGCAGTGGGTCTCTGACTCTCGCCCTGGGGGCTACGGAACCCAACATCGCAGCCTGCTCTTCATACAGAGCTCAGCCGTTGCCACCACTGGGGCATCACAGCGGTCTGGACAGCCACTGCAGCGCAGACGCCGCCCACACTGCCACCGCCGCTACAGCCACCATCACCGCCGCCAGTAGCACATTGCATCACCCAGGCCAGAGGCGATCCACAACTTCAGTCCTTGAAGCCCCTTCAGGGAAGATCTGCTGGGATTGCTGCCACCTCTCCTGCGACCGAGACATCCTGCCCACCGTAAGTCTCCTGCTGTCTGCCCTGAGGCAGGCAACCATCTTGCCATCTTCAGCTTCTGCCGTCCCTGTCCGGCCCCACCCGCTCTGGGGCGAGCAGCTG
>NW_007245882.1:61021-62094 GCF_000164805.1 Carlito syrichta
CCTCTATCTCTCCACCCACCTCTTCAACCCACTGTCTGCTCCATTATCTCCCCTCTGCTAACCACATTTTATTTCAGGGAGTAAACTTACAGCCCCACTGCACAGACAGATTCCAAGGCAGTGGGAAGTGGGTTCCAGATTATTCTCACACCTGTCAGCGAATACCAGGACCTGCAGATAGATTCTGAATCACAGCTCCCCATTTAAGTAAATCTCAAAACTGCAAAAAGACCACCCCCAACCTACAGTGCAACTCCAGAATTGAAGAAAGTAAGAGGGCATACACAAAGAATAGGAGATTGAACAAACAGAAGTAAAACCAATCCCTTTACTCCCGAATAACAGAATTAAAGAAGAAGGTGAGGTGGAGGGAAGGAAAAAGTAGGGAGGGGGAAAAACTGCACAAATGAAGAAAAACCAAAAGAAGAATATAGGTCTCACACAGACCCCTGGGAGATCAGATACTGAGAAAATAGACTCCAGAACACAAACAATGAAGAGCCCCCAGAATGACTAGTCACATGCAACAGACATCAAAACATTAATAGAGGGAATTGAAAAAATTGAGGAGAGACAAGAGGAAAATAGGAAGGAGCTGATGTAAGAAATGACAGCAGTAAAGAATACTGTGATGGAAATGAATAACAGACTAATAAGCATGGAAAGCAGAATCAGCCAAGCAGAAGAAAGAATCTCAGAGCTGGAAGACCAAAACACAGAACTAACCCAAACTGTCAAAAGCATAGAAAAGCTCAAAAACACAGAACAAAGCTTGCAAGAGATGAATTATCACTTCAAGAGACCAAACCTAAGAGTAATTGGGCTTCCTGAGGCAGAGAGAGAAACAGAAGCCACACTGGAACAAACATTTCATGAAATCATTCAAGAAAACTTCCCTCATCTCATCAAGGATGAAAAAATTCAAACACAAGAGATTCAGAGAACCCCTGCAAGACAACAAATGAGAAGACCAACTCCCAGACACATAATAATTCACCTAAACAAAGTAGCTATAAAAGAAAAAATCCTAAAGGCAGCAAGAGAAAAAGGCAGACTACCTACCAGGGAAAACC
>NW_007245882.1:62847-64432 GCF_000164805.1 Carlito syrichta
CAGATCACCAAAATAAAAGCCCAAATCCAGGACATAGAAGACAAAAAGATAATACAAAAAATTAATGAAACAAAAAGCTGGTTCTTCGAAAGGATAAACAAGATCGATGGTTCCCTAGCTAGACTGACCAAGAAAAAACGAGTAAAAAAACAATTAAGCACAATCAGAAACACAAAAGATGAAGTCACATCTGACCCTGAAGAAATACAAAAGATCAGTAGATACTACTACATACACTTGTATGGAAACAAACTTGAAAACCTTAAGGAAATGGAGGACTTTCTGACATCACACAACCTACCTAGGTTGGAACAAGAAGAAATTGAGACCCTAAATAGACCAATATCAATCAAGGAAATTGACTACGTAATAAGAAAACTTCCTACAAAAAAAAGCCCTGGTCCAGATGGCTTTACAGCAGAATTCTACAAGATATTTAAGGAGGAGCTGATACCAATCCTACTGAAGGTATTCCAGGCGACTGTAAAATATGAAACTCTTCCCAAGTCATTTTACGAAGCCAACATCACATTGATACCCAACCAGGTAAAGATCCAACAAAGAAAGAGAACTACAGGCCAATATCTTTGATGAACATAGATGCTAAAATTCTCAACAAGATCCTAGCAAACCGGATTCAGCAATACATCTCAAAATCATCCACCATGACCAAGTAGGCTTCATCCCTGGGATACAAGGCTGGTTCAACATTCATAAAACCATAAATGTAATTAAATTCATCAACAGATGTCAAAACAAAAACCACATGATCATATCATTAGATGCAGAAAAATCTTTTGATAAAATCCAGCACCCCTTCTTGATAAAAACCCTTGAACATCTAGGCATACGGGGAACGTACCTCAAAATAGTAAAAGCCATCTACGAGAAACCCACAGTCAGCATACTCCTAAATGGACAAAAATTGGAACCAATTCCCCTGAAAACTATAACTAGACAAGGATGCCTACTCTCATCCCTCCTGTTCAACATAGTATTGGAAGTCCTGGCTAGAGCAATCAGAGAAGAGGAGGCAATCAGGCGTATCCAAATAGGAAAAGAGGAAGTCAAGTTATCTCTCTTTGCAGATGATATGACTGTGTACCTTGAAAACCCAAGAGAATCTGTCAAAAGCCTCCTTACATTGATAAAGGCCTTTGGCAAAGTCTCAGGATACAAAATAAATGTACAAAAGACAATCGCATTTCTCTACACTAATAATAAACAAACAGAAATCCAAATAAAAAACACAATTCCATTCACAATAGCCACAAAAAAAATGAAATACCTTGTCATCTTCCTAACCAGAGACGTGAAAGACCTTTACAATGAAAATTACAAAACACTGCTCAAAGAAATCAAAGCTGACACAAACAAGTGGAAAAATATCCCATGCTCATGGATTGGAAGAATCAACATTGTGAAGATGTCCATCTTACCTAAGGCAATCTACAAATTCAATGCAATACCCATCAAATTACCAGCAACATTCTTCTCAGACATAGAAAAAAACAACACAGGAATTCATATGGAAACACAAACGTCCAAGAATAGCCAGAACAATCCTCAGCAAAAAAAACAAGCA
>NW_007245882.1:64609-124080 GCF_000164805.1 Carlito syrichta
CCAGGGAGACAGCCTACAGACTGGGAAAAAGTATTTGCCAACTCTAGGTCTGACAAAGGCTTAACATCCTGGATCTACAAGGAACTGAAGCGCACTGAAAAGAAGAAAACAAACAACCCCATTATAAAATGGGCAAAAGACATGAACAGACACTTCACAAAAGAAGACATCCGAGCACCCAACAAACACATGAAGAAATGCTCAACCTCACTAATCATCAGGGAGATGCAAATCAAAACCACACTGAGATACCACCTAACTCCAGTCAGAATGGCAATTATCAACAACTCAAAAAATAACAGCTGCTGGAGAGGGTGTGGTGAAAAGGGAACACTTCTACACTGTTGGTGGGAGTGTAAACTAGTGCAACCTCTGTGGAAAGCAGTGTGGTGATTCCTAAAAGCTCTAAAAATTGACCTTCCATATGACCCTGCAATCCCCTTACTGGGAATATACCCTGAAGAACACAAATCACTCTATAAAAAAGATACCTGCACACCAATGTTTATTGCAGCATTGTTCACAATAGCAAGAACCTGGAAACAACCATGCTGCCCATCAAAAGAGGACTGGATTTAAAAAATGTGGTACATATACACGATGGAATACTACACAGCCATAAAAAAGAACAAAATCATGAATTTCGCTGCAACCTGGATGGAACTAGAGTCTATAATACTGAGTGACCTCTTACAGAAACAAAGATTCGAGTATCACATGTTCTCACTCATATAATGGACCCTGAACATCCAATGTAATACTATAAGAAAATGACTGATGGTACTGGGAAACTATGTGGGGGGGGATGGCATTAACAGTAGCAAAAATCTGTCTGGGGATGGGGAAACACCTCTTATCAACAGGGTGCCTGAATGAAACTAACCCTTAACTGTACCCCACAAATCATAATAAAAAATATAGATTAAAAAATAATAATAATAAGTCAAAGAACAACAGTTGCTGGCACAGGTACAGAGAAAAGGGAGTGCTTCACTGTTGGAGGGAGTGCAATTCAACCTCTATGAAAAAGAGTGTGGCTATTTCTTAAATAACTAAACATTGATCATCCATATGATCCAACAATCTCTTTTCTGGGAATATACCTGGAGTAACATATATCACTCTACAAAAAGTCACCTGCACATGCATGTTTATTGCTGCACTATTCATAATAGTAAAAACAGGGAACCAACCATGCTACCCATCAAAAATGGACTGGATAAAGAAAATGTGGTACATATAAAAAGCATTGCACAGCCATAGAGAAGAACAAAATCATGAACTTCACAGCAAATTGAATGGAGTTGGAGACCATCATACTAAAGGAACTAACACAGAAACAAAGAATTGACTACCACGGGTTTTCACTCATAAGTGGGCCCTAAACAATAGTCACATTAGCACAATGGTGGAATCATCAGTCACTGGGCACTAATAGGGGAGAAGAAAGGGATAGAGGAGGGTGCAGGGCACATGACAACACAAAGGGTACCTGGTCCACCACCAGGGGAGTGAGGGCCAGTTAGAAACCCAAACTTCACCTGCATGCAGCCTACCTATGTGGCTAACCCCCACTTGTACACCACATCTCTATAATAAATAAATAAAGTAAAGATTGTGATCCAGAAATTCTGCATTCATTCAAATTATCACTTACATCTAAGTGCAAAAAGATCTGCTAAAGATTCAGAAAGTATGTCACTTCTGTAAAATAATTACTGTAGGAAATATCCAAACCAGAATGTTTATACTTTCAAGTCTCATATTTTAGTCTTTTGTCTAGTTTAAGTTCATTTTTGGTGAAAGATGGGGTCTCATTTTATTCTTCTGCCCATGGCTATCTAATTTTCCCTGCACCATTTATTGAACAGGATATTCTTTCTCCCATTGTATATTTTTGTCAACTTTGTCAAAAATCAGTTAGTTGTAGGTATTTGTCTTTATTTCTATGTTCTCTATTCTGTTCCATTGGGCTATGTGTCTGTTTATATATCAGTACCATACTGTTTTGGTTACTATAGCCAACTGAGATTTGTCTCTCTTTCCACAATTCTTCAGTTATGTGGTTTTGCTACTCCTCCATGAAGCAGTCTGCTCCACCCTCTTGCATCTGGATTGCACCTGTGACTGCTTTAGCCAATAGAATCCTACAAACATGAAACTATGTTATTATGAGACATAGCTCTTGATTGACCAGGCAGCTTTTGCTTTTATTCTCTTGAAGCTCTGAGTTGCATTTACATTCCGCTGGAGAGAGAGGTCACATAGAGAAACGTGAAACAGACATCTAACCCAACGGAGCCTTCAAATGACTCTAGTCTCAGCCTCTACCTGACTATAAACACATGAGACACTCCAAGTGAGAGCCACTCAAATGAGTCCAATTAATTTGAAAAACGATGTAAGAGAATACAAATTGATGTTTTGTAAGATATTAGAACTAGATCTCTAACCAGAAATTAATGTCTTAAAGCATAACGTATTGCCTAATTTTACAACAAAACTGTTCAAATATTTTTAAAAGTCTTTAAATGATGATATAAAATGCTTTAAACAATTAATAATATTTTAGATCTAAAATTTCAGATTCTTTCAACAAAAATTCAAAAGTAGAAGAAGACACAAGAAATTAAAAGTATAATGCAATTCTCAACTTACATGGAGAATTAAAACAGTTGCTATTCATTCCTGACATAGAGAAGTTTATATTCAATTTATTTTCAAAAGGAAAATACTTTTATTGTTTCCAGTTAAAACTTATCAAATATTGTATATAAAATAATCACATGATTCAGAAAAGTATAAAGAAATAATAAACATCATTGGCAATCTCATTTCTAGAAATATTTCCCATATCCATTTGGTGTATAATCTTAATTTGTATAGGTATATTAACTAAGATCCTGCTTAACATAATGTTAAATGGAATATTTTTAAATGATTCCACAGACACTCCATGTCTATTTTTTTTTTAATCTCAACTTGGTAGGTATCTTTCTAAAGCATAATCATCCCCCAAATTGCTACACCTTTCAAAATGCATGGTCACTTCACTCTATGGCAACTAAATAAGATACTTATATAATCAAAGAGATGGTATATGTAACTAGCAACTCTCAAATGATAAATTACATTTGATATGGTTTAAATGCAGCATAACTCTAGAGTACTTTTATTAAGCGTGTACTATTTTAAACTAAACAGGTCCTATTATGCCAATAAGCTGCTCTTGTTCGACAGTGATGCAGAAAGTCACTTGTACTTATTGGTGTCCTACCTGGCCATGTCCTTAAATTTTAAAAACAAGTCTCTTAAATCACTGTTTCCCAACATGTGTTTCACAGAATACAAGTCCAATTAAATGCCCTATGAATAACAGATGTCAGTGTTCAGTACGTTTAAGAAAATTATATCACAAACAATACTGAAAGTGTTATTCTCATTCCCCTGTGCCATATTTGCTTCAGAAATTATACCCAGCCATAGAATACTAGATCAATGAGTTTGTGCAGTTTCCCTAAATATTCCCAAACTGGTCTCCAGAATGGCTGCACCAGGTTTTATACCCCATTCGGCACTGACAAAGAGTTTCTCGTTCCCACAGTCTTGATAATATTCATAATATCCAACATTACAATTTTGCCATTCTTATATGTTAAGTTTTAATCTGAAATTATTTGAGTTGAGCTTCTTTTCATATGCTTTTGAGTCATCTTAGTTTTCCCTTTCTTTAAAATACCTCTTAATATTCCTTGCTCATATTCTTCTATTGGATTACCTGGGATATTTTTATTGTTGGCTTGTAGGGCTTCTTTATATTTTAATCTCTTATTAGTTGCTCACCTCCCAAATGTCTTCTCCTAGTCTGTCTATAGTGTTTTACAAGGAAGAGAAATCCTTAATTGTGATGTCACCACCAATTCTTTCCTTTATGCTCTATTTTTTTTGTCATTTTATTTAAAAATTTTTCCCACCTTACTGTTACAAGGATATTCTATAATTCTTTTCATAGTAGCCTTATAGTTTTATCTTTTATTTTTAGTGTTTTCTTTCAATGAGGGATACTTTTTGTATTTGGTATATGTTTGGGGCTTGTGTTTTCACCAAATGTTTTGCCAATTTCCACAGTAATGTTTATTACATAATCTACCATCTCCTAATGATCTACCAACAATTTACCAAGTTCCATATACACATGGATTTGTTTTAAACTCTATTCTACTTTAGATTCTATTCTTTTGTCTATTTGGCACATTTAGTATCAGTATCACACTGAATTACTACAGCTTGGTAGCATATCTTTAAATCAAATTAGATTTAAAGATATGCTACCAAGCTGTAGTAATTCAGTGTGATACTGATTTACTGGATTTCCCCACCTCACTCTTCTTCCTCTCTCTCTCTCTCTCTCTCTCTCTCTTTTTTATAAAGAAGTGGGGTACAACTCAGGGTTGGGTATACAAATGTTCATTATGAAGGTACTCTTGTTAATGAGGTCTCCCTCACCCCACCCCCAGGCAGTTTCCCACTACTGACAATAGTTCTTCTTTTTTTCTTTTTGGAAGAAAGTCAAAACCACTCACATAGTTTATTTTAAAAAGAAAATGAACAGTTTGTGTACATATTTCCTCTAACAACTTTTAAAAGTATATTTATGCATACATTTTGAAGAGATTGTTACTTTTGTTGTTGTTAGCAAAAAAAAAAAAAAAACCCCTTCTAACTTACCTGTAGACCAAAAATGAGGTTTTTTTTAACATCTGATCAGTCTAACCAATCTTTTCATTAGTTTTACATTGATTTTTAAAAATTTTTTAAAGTAAATCACTTCAAATAGAACAACAAAACACAAAAATATGAGTTTCTTTCCCCTATATTTTTATTATCTTTGAGTTTGTACTACTATTAATTAACTTTAACACATATTACACTTTGTTCTGGAAAGGGATCTGTTATTTAACATTAACAAATAAGAAAATGGCTATGAATGTTCTTTCAGATGAACAGAATAAAATCCCTAAAGAGAAGTTTTTATTTTTTTCCTTTTTTATAGTCTTTATCTAAATTCTACCAATAGCTCCAATTGAAAATGCACACTTAGCACATGAATAAGTAGAACTACACAACTTCTCACAAAAGATTTGCCTTGTGTAAGCTATACCTCTAAGGAAACTAGGAACTACATATCTTGTTTAAATGATGTGCATATTATTTGTTCATATGTGTGTATGTGTGTGCTTAACTTTACTAATATCTAAAGTTAGTATTGAAAAAAGAAAAAACAGACATTTAAAAGTGAGAGAAAGTAAGACTCAAGTGTAAAAGGAAGAAGCAGAAATGGGATATTGTTGTGAAAGAAATAATAGATTAGAAATCAGAAGAACTAAGCTTAGACTTTGGGTCAACTTTAATAATGTGATCTTGAGCAATCACTTAACTTCTAGATACTCAGTTACTCATCGGTAAAATATGTGTAAAAACAGACCCCTTCATAGTGGGGTTCTTAGAAGGATCAAATTCAATAATATATATATAAATATGTTTTATAAACTACTAAGTGCTACAAACACATTGTTACTTGTAAATGCAGTTGATAGTTTCTGATATCTATGTCTTTTTAGCTCAATTTTCTCATCAGTAAAAAGGAAGGGATGGTATTAAATGCTTTCTTTAGGGTTGTTAGGATATCAAAATTTAATTTTTTCATCCAAAAATAGGTCATGGGCTGAAGACATGAGAATGTAGTTATACAGTCAAAGAAAAAGACTCAAAAATACAACCATGACCAACATCTAATGGCCATCTGAGCCTTGGACTTGTTGGCTTGTCATCCTCTTTGTGTATCTCTGATTGCTCTTTATTAGTTTTAGACCTATCTCATTTTTCCAACTTTATTTTCTTTTTATTTATTTCTTTTAATTTTTTTATTTTAAAGATGTTGGGTACAATTCAGAGTTAGGTATACAAACGTTGATTATGCAGGTACCCTTGTTGATGAAGTGTGCCCCTCCCTCCCCTAGCAGTTTTTCTCAACTGCCAATCCCACCCACCTTCTCCTAGCAGTTTTTCACTACTGCCAGTGAGTGGACATGTGAGTAGCTAACATAGTTCTTCTTTTTAAGAACTATTTTAGCTATTGTGGATTTGTGTGTGCCTGATTCACTTTTGCTGGATTTTGCATTTTAGTTACAATAAATTTGTTTTAATTTAGGAATAATTTATATGTTTATAATGTTAAATATCCCTTCCACAAGCATGTCCTTTAATAATGCTTTAAAATGTCTTCTGCTGAGGTTGGGAAGATGGTGGCTAAGCCAGTCAGACTATGTGAGTTCCCAAGTAAGTGAGTAAGTATATGGTAAATGTTGTGTATGTGCTGGTGAGTGAGTGGGTGAATGAGTGGCTGACTGAGTGAGGGCTAGGGAACTAGCGGCCAGGGGTCTCCTGGTGCAGTGGCTGGTGCCACAGTTGCTGGGCTTGGACCCTAGTGATTCCCAGGACACAGAAGCCAAGCACCATTTTCTTTTTCTTTTCTTTTCTTTTCTTTTTAAATCAACAAACCCTTTCTGAAAAGAAAATTCTGGGAGACACTGTCTAAGTGGGGACTCGTGAGAAAGTGGCCAGGTGCCTGGTGCAACAGCTGGTACCGCAGCTTCTCTACTTTGTCCCTGGCTCTCCCCAGGTCACAGAAACTGAGCACCATTATTTTTTTTTTAATGGTAAAAGTAGTGGGGAGAAAATACTGTCACAGGCTCTCCCTCACCAGTGCAGCAAGAGAGAGACTGCTGGCTCCTGGCTTTGCCTCATCACTTCAGCACCTGGCAGGGCACTGGCAGCAGGAGCTGCAGAGGGAGTCCAGAGATAAAGTCCCATGGAAGAGGACAAGAGAGGCACCCCACCACCATCTTGAAGATGGGGCAGGAAAGTGCTCTGACTCACTCACCACGGAGCAACAGAACTGATCTATGTGACTGGTGAATCAACTACTCAGAGATTGATCGTGACTCAGAGGGAATATCCTGAAACTACAAACTTTGGAGGGACCTGATGAGTGCTGAGTTCCAGGTGCCCCATCCCTTACCCTGATCCAGCCACAGGACAAATGGTGTGGCCAGAAAAGGATGAAGAAAAACTCCAAAGAGATCAGCATTTCTGAATCCAAGCACCCCATCACCTACTTACTCAAATTTAAAAAAATTTAAGATACAGCATAATTTCCCATCCACCATCCTATTTCAAATAAGAACAAATCCAGAGCCCAGATAAGGGAAGAAAGAAGGACTGAGTAAACATCAGAAGGGAAAGCCTCTTCTACTGATACTGAATAACAGAACTAAAGAGAAAAACAAGAGATCTGTCACAAATGAGGAAAAACCAAAGGAAGACCCAAGCAATTTCAAGTGTATCAAAGACAAAACTCCTGAAAAATCAGAACTTGTTGCCCAAACAATGGACGTCACCAATGACTGGTCCCAGAATATGACAGGGATTAGGGAATGGATGGAAAGAGTAAATAAGACTCAAGAAAGACAAGATGCCAGAGATTTTGGCAATAAAAAATTTCATCCAGGAAATAAATAACAAGATGACAAGTATGGAAAGCAGAATTTATCTAGCTAAAGAAAGAATCTCAGAACTTGAAGACAAGAACATGGAATTAGCCCAATCTGTAAAAAACATAGAAAGAAGACTCAGAAAGAAAGAACAAAGCCTACAAGAGATGTGTGATTATATCAAGAGGCCAAATGTATGCCTGATTGGTACCCAAGAAGAAGAAAGGGAAATGGAGAACAACTTAAAGCAAGTATTCAAGGAGGTAATCCAAGAAAACTTTCCCCATCTAACCAGAGATGTGAGCCAAACACAAGAGATAAAGAGAACCCCCATAATATATCAAATGAGAAGACCAACCCCTAGACACATAGTAATTCACCTACACAAGAAAGCACAAAAGAAAAATTCCTAAAAGCAGCAAGACAGAAAGGTCAGACTACCTACTGGGGAAAACCAATCAGAATAGCAGCAGACTTACCAGCGGAGACACTACAAGCAAAAAGGGACTGGAGCCCTATATTCAAACTCCTCAAAGATAAACAATTACAACCAAGAATTTCCTATCCAGCCAAGCTTAGCTTCATCAGTGATGGAGAATTAAAATCCTTTCCAGACATCCAATCCTCAAGAGATTATGCAGCTTCCAGACCAACTCTACAGGAGTCCCTTAAAAAAGCATTAAGCACAGAAGAAAGAAAATAAAGAATGACCACACACTTCCCAAGAAAACAGCAGAGCACAGAATCAACAAAGAATACAGTGCAACAAGAAACCTGAAATACACACATACAGTAACCCCAAAGCCAAAAGAAAACAAGCAAACAAAGGAAAAACTGTTTAAGAACCTCATGACTGCAATAAACAATCACATTTCAATAATCAGCATAAATGTGAGGTACTAAATGCACCACTGAAGACACAGAATGGCCAACTGGATAAGAAACCATGACCCAATTATTTGGTGCATCCAGGAGACTCATCTCACTATAAAGAATATGCACAGACTCAAAGTTAAAGGATGAAAAATGAGTTTTCAGGCAAATAGATCACAAAAGAAGGCAGGAGATGCAATCTTAATATCAGACAAAACAACCTTTAAGCTATCAAAAATTTAAAAAGATGCAAAAGGCTTCTACATAATGATAAAAGGTTCAATCCATCACCAAGAAGTATCTATCCTAAATATATATGCACCCAACACAGGAGTACCAGCATTTACAAGGAAACTACTAAGTAAACTAAAAAAAGATATTGACTCTAACACTATTATATCAAGGGACTTGAATACCCCACTAATAGCCCTAGATAGATCATCAAGGCAGAAAATCAACAAGGGGATCCAGAACCTAAGCATGACATTTGGCCAAATGGACTTAATAGATACCTATAGATTATTCCACCCAACAACCACAGAATATACATTCTATTCATCACCACATGGAACATACTCCAAGATTGATCACATCCTTAGCCATAAATCAGGCATAAACAAATTCCATAGTTGAAATATTCCAAGGTTGAAATATTGCCATGCACCTTCTCAGACCACAGTGGAATAAAAATAAATACCAACACCAACAAAATTTTCCCAAAGACAACAAAGCCATGGATACTAAAAGCATAATGCTGAACAACTACTGGGCCAATACTGAAATCAAAACAGAAATTAAAAGATTCCTGGAAACAAATGAAAATGAAGAAATGCCTTACCAAAACCTCTGGGATGACATGAAATCAGTTCTAAGAGGGGAATTTATATCTCAACAAGCACACATCAAGAAAACAGAAAGATCACAAGTGGAGAGCCTAACAAATCACCTAAGGGAGCTGGAAAGAGAAGACCACGAAAACCCCAACTTTAACAGATGTATCCAAGTCACCAAAATAAGAGCCCAAATACAGGACATAAAGACAAAAATATCATAAAAACATCAACAAAACAAAAAGCAGGTTCTTTGAAAGAATTAACAAGATTGATGGACCCCTACCCAGAATGATCAAGAAAAAGAGAGAAAAAGTCCAAATAAACACAATCAGAAATACAAAAGATCAAATCCCAACTGATACCAAAGAAATAAAAAAGATTATCAGAGATTACTATGTATATATAAATGGAAACAGACTTGAAAACCTAAATGAGATGGAGGATTTTCTGATACCACACAACCTCCCCAGATCGAAACAAGAAGACATTGAGATGCTAAATAGACCAATAACAACCCAGGAAATTGACAGTGTCATACAAACACTACCTACAAATAAAAGCCCTGGACCAGCTGGCTTTCCAGCAGAATACTACAAAATGTACTAGAAGGAGCTAATACCAATCCTTTTAAAAGTATTCCAGGCAATTGAGAAAGATGGAATTCTCCCCAAATCATTTTACGAAGCTAACATCACACTGATACCCAAACTGTGTAAAGATACAACAAAAAAAGAGAACTACAGGTCAATATCCCTTTATAAACATAGATACAAAACCCCTCAATAAGATTCTAGCAAATTGGATCCAAAAACACATCTCAAAAATCATCCACCATGACCAAGTAGGTTTCATACCCAGGATGCTAGGGCTGGTTCAACATTCACAAGACCATAAATGTAATTAAATACATCAATAGATGTAAAAACAAGAATCACATGATCATCTCATTAAATGCAGAAAAAGCTTTTGATAAATTCCAGCATCCCTTCTTGATAAAAATCCTCAGACACCTAGGTATAGAATGAACATACCTCAAAATAGTAAGTGCCATCTATGATAAATCCACAGCTAACATATTGTTAAATGAACAGAAACTGAAAACATTTCCCATGAAAACTGGAACAAGACAAGGCTCCCCACTCACACCCCTCTTGTTTAACATTGTGTTGGAAGTCCTGCCTCAGGCAATTAGACAAGAGAAGGAAATCTGGGGTATCCAAATAGGAAAAAAGGAAGTCAAGTTATCCCTCTTTGCTGATGATATAATCCTATACCTTGAAAATCCAAGAGAATCTGTCAAAAACCTGCTTGCACTGATAAAGGACTTTGGCAAAGTCTCTGGGTACAAAATAAATGTGCAAAAGACAGTTGCATTCCTATATACCAACAACAGGCAGGCAGTGACTCAAATTAAAAGCACAATCCCATTCACAATAGCCACAAAAAAAATTAAATACCTTGGCATCTTCCTAACCACAGTAATGAAAGACCTTTACAATGAAAACTACAAAACACTGCCTAAAGAAATCCAAAAAGACCCAAACAAATGGAAAAATATTCCATGCTCATGGATAGGAAGAGTCGACATCATTAAAATGTCCATCCTACCAAAGGCAATCTACAGATTCAGCACAATACCCATTAAGTTACCAATATCATTCTTCTCAGACCAGGAGTGACTATACAGAAATTCATATGGAAACATAAATGACCGCGAATAGCCAAAAAAATCCTTAGCAAAAGAAACAAAGCAGGAGGTATCACACTTTCAGACTTCAAACTTTACTATAAGGCTACAGTAATCAAAACAGCCTGATATTGGTTCAAGAACAGGCACATAGACCAATGGAACAGGATAGAGATTCTGGAAGCAAAGCCTCAATTCCTCAACCAACTCATCTTTGACAAAGCCTCCAACAACAACCACTAGGGAAAGGAGAACTTATACAGTAAATGGTGCTAAGAAAACTAGCTGATCACATGCAGAAAATTGAAACAGGACCCCTACCTATCACCATATACAAAAATTAACTCTAAATGGATCAAAGACCTAAACACAAAACCTCATACTATAAGAATCTTAGAAAATGCAGGGACACCCTTATGGAAATTGGAACTGGCAACCAATTCCTGTTCAGAACCCTAAATGCCCATACCTTAAGAAATAAGATAGACAAGTGGGACCTCATCAAACTAACGAGCTTCTTCAAAGCAAAAGAAACCATCAAGAAAGCAGGGAGACAGCCCATAGAATGAGAAAAAATATTTGCCAACTGTATATCTGACAAAGACCTAACATCTAGGATCTACAAGGAACTCAAACGTGCCAAAAGGAAAAAAACAAACAGCCCCATTAAAAAGTGGGCAAAAGACATGAATAGATACTTCTCAAAAGCAGATATATGGGCAACCAACAGACACATGAAAAAGTACTCAGCCTCACTCATCGTCAGAGAAACGCAAATCAAAACCACACTGAGATACCACCTAACCCCAGTAAGAATGGCCATCATTAATAAAACAAACAACAGATGCTGGTGAGGATGCAGGGAAAAAGGAATGCTTCTACACTGCCAGTGGGAATGAAAACTAGTGCAGCCTCTCTGGAAGACAGTGTGGCGGTATCAGAAAGAACTAGAAATTGACCTTCCATATGACCCAGCAATTCCCCTATTGGGAATATACCTGGAGAAACTCAAATCATTCTACACAAAAGATACCTGCACATATATGTTTGTTGCAGCTCTATTCACATAGCAAAAACATGGAACCAACTATTTTGCCCATCAAAGCTGGACTGGATTTTTTAAATGTGGTACATGTACACAATGGAATATTATGCAGCCATAAAGAAGGACAAACATATGGACTTTACAGCAACTTGGATGGATTTAGAGTCAATCATACTCAATGATCTATCACAGAAACAAAGAAAGAACAGAGTACCATATGCTCTCACTCATAAACAGATTTTGAACAATTATAATACTATAAGAAAGCCATTGGCAGTAGTGGGAATCTGTCAGGGGAGAGGGGGCATACCTCATCAACAAGGGTACCTGCAAAATCAACATTTGTATACCTAACCCTGAATCGTACCCTATATCTTTATAATAATAAATAAATAAATAAATAAACTAAAATGCCTTCCACAGTGTCTACTGCTATCTACAGGACTTTTAATTTGTAGTTCTTCAATTGCAGTGAGATGGGGCATTCTTTTTATTATTACTGATCATTGTAATGTATGTTGCTGTGACTATTTATTCATAGTTTTTGCTCATTTGCCAATTGGACATCTTTTTTCTTATTAATTTGTAAGTACTATTTGCATACTAAAGAAAATCAGCCCTTTTAAAAAGTATTTAAAAGTTTAAAAAATAAAATAAAATGCCTTCCACAATAAGTTTTGATTTTTAGGTCAGTTTCTAGATATTTTATATGTATATTTGCTATTGTAAATAGCATAGTATAATCTATTATATTTTCTAATTCGCTATTTGTGTAAAATAATTTAATTGATTTTTTATTCATAAATTTGTGCTTGGCAAGCATACTGAATTCTTTTTTTAGCTTTGATCATTGGTATGTTGGCTCTCTTGCATTTTCTATGTAAGTAATTAAATCATCTGCACATACTGACAGTATTGTCTCTTCCCTTATAGCTTTATCCTTCATTTATTTCCTTCCTCATATTTCATTGTCCAGAACATCCAGTCCTTTGTCAAACAGAAGGGGTCATAGCACGCATTCTTGTTTGTTACTGTCTTTTTAAAAAAAGACATCTAAGGTTTCTCCATTAAGTATGATGTTTGAACATTTTTACCATATCTGCTACTAAGGCAATGCAATGTCTAATGGTGTGTTTATTAATAAAGAAATTGGAAAGCTCATTTTGAGAGACAGAACTTCTTGCCAATATAACACCAAGCTCCAAACTAAACTAAAATCTGAACACATTTTCCAAACTTAAAATTGTTTTAATCGTGCTTTTTTCTTCCAGGTTTTCTCATTTCCTTTTGCCAAATTTTGACCAGGGGCATAGAGTGTAACAGTATTAATAGCCATCTGAAAAAATAATTAAAATAATGTGGACTTTGAACTATAGATTCACAAGTTCTGTTCTAGTACATATGAGGCATATAACAAATGGAACTTGGCTTTACTATTTTTTTTTTTCCGCTGGAATCTCAATCTGTCACCCAGACTGGAGTGCACTGGCACACTCACGGCCACCGCAGCATCGACCTACTGGGCTCAGGCAATCCTTCCACTTCAGCCTTCCAAGTAGCTGGAAGTACAGGTGCACAGACCATGCCCAGCTAATTTTTTTTTATGTATTGTAGAGACGAGGTTTCACCAAGTTGCCCAGGCTGGTCTCAAACCCGCAGACTCAGGCAATCCACTTACCTTGGCCTCCCAAAGTGCTGGGATTACAGGCTGAGCCACCGAACCTGGCCTGGTTTTACTGTTATATATTAAGTCTCTACATTCTTAAAATAAGGGAAGATTAGTATTTAAATCCTATCTATATTCAGGAACTAGCTTATGATTTTAGGCAAATCATTTAATCTCACTGATTTCACTTTCTCCTTCCGTAAAATGTACGGTACTTACATCTTGGCCCATAGAGTTGTTGTAATGAGAATGACATTAATACCTTAAAAGGTTTTTATGAGATTATATGGTCTAATGATTACAAAGCTTACAATGATGTCTAACAAAGCTATTGTGTTATTTCACAAACTTTTTGAGTCTCATAAAAACTTTATGACACAGGAGGCAGAGTCTGCATGAGTGTTTTGTTGTTGTTGGTTTCTTTCTTTCTTATTTTTTAAGTTGGAGTTTCACTCTGTCACATAGGCAGTAGTGCAGTGGCAGGATCACAACTCACTGCAGCCTTGGTCTCATAGGCTCCAACTCCTAGGCTCAGGCTGTCCTTCTGCCTCAGCTTCCTGAGTAGCTGAGACTACAGGCGCACAACACTATGCCCAGTTAATTTTTTGATTTTTTTTTTGTAAAGATAAGGTCTTTACAAAAAGCCCAGGCTGGTCTCGAACTCCTGGATTCAAGCAGCCCTCCCATCTCAGCATCCCAAAGTGCTGGCGTTACAGGCATAAGCCACCATACCCAGCCTTATTTTTTTACTCTTTGTACAGATGAAGAAAGTAAAATTAAAGTCATAGACATATCTATATTCAGTGAATATGCAGTTATACATTCTTACAGGATATCAAAATGGTGAAATACTTCCAAGCAGGCTGGTGAGTAGTCACTGCCAAGGTTCCTCAAAGACCATTTCTTCAGCTTCTCCCTGGTAACCCATGATCCAGCAACCCAAGACTCACACCTGACTGACCAGTAGAAGGGCTTGAGGACAGACTAGTTTGGTGACCACAAATTCTAGATTAAGCACTTTGGACATCATCTTTATTTATTGTGAATGCCAAACCTAAGATTCAAACCTAGGTCACCAAGTCCTAATGTACATAATAGACCAAACAAGGAGGAAACCAATGGACGTTAGTTTCAATGCATAAGCCTCTCTTAAGTAAAAAATGGGAGAGCATTTGAAAGAGGAAAGAGAATATCAACAGTGCCTTCCTATTGATAGAATTAAATCAGCCAAAAAAGTTTTAAAAATTCAATATAGTAAAAGAAGAATGTTAATAGAAATATGCATATGTCATACTTATAAGGTCCTTTTTCTACTTTGTAGCAGAATCGAATGTTTTTACAATGAAATATGAAGTTGTTTTTTTTTTTCTTTTTTTCTTTTTTTTTTTCTGAATTGGAGTCTCACTCTGTCACCCAGACTGGAGTGCAGTAGCCACTCCCAGCCACCGCAGCCTCGACCTGCTGGGCTCTGGCGATCCTTCCGCCTCAGCCTTCCAAGTAGCTGGAACTACAGGTGCGCGCTACCACACCCGGCTAATTTTTTGATTTATTGTAGTGATGAGGTCTCACCAAGTTACCCAGGCGGGTCTCGAACCCGCAGGCTCAGGCAATCCACTCACCTCAGCCTCCCAAGGCGCGGGATTACAGGCTGAGCCACCGAGCCCAGCTTGAAGTTGCTTTTATAGTTGCTGTTATATTGTAGCCTTGGAAACATTCTGCAAAGGCAGTTGGGATCACAGTAACAGCCACCTGTTTTGCTGTGCATCCTAATATTGAAAAAGATTGCATTTTCAGCAAAACATCTAAGAGAAGTTCTTAGGTAGAAAAAAATAAAAACATAATATCATACTTTAAATTTCCAATATTAAAAAGTTTTAAAATATAAATTACCTGTAGGAGAAAGTAGAGCTCATTCGAAATCCTCAGTTACTACAAAGCAATAGGCAGCACTAGCCAACTTCTCATGGATTTCATGTTCATTTCACTCACTAGAAACTATAGCCTACGTACCATAATTTGAAACTAAGTTATCTCAGTATGAAGAAATTCCTACTACATCATTTTCAAGGCGCATATAATAGGTAAATAAGCAAAAATAATCAAGTAAATGGTCACAGGTGACCTTCAGTTTAACACAGCTTTGGCTTCCAAATGTCTATAAACTGGTAACGTAAAACTTAGAGTATATTTTCTCATTGTAATAATTTCTTACTTCGTTTTCTGGTTCCTTACATACATGTCATCTCTCACTTGAAATTCTAAACCCTTTGAAATCAAGTTCCAGGTCTTATTCTTTGTATGTATTCAGAGGACCTAGCACACTCTGCTATCAATAGCAGACATTAACTATAAAATAAATGCATAGATGAATTAATTAATAAACAAACTAGCAAAAATAAATTGATTAATGGTAAGATTTCTAGGTCAGTCCAATTCAGTTCCCCAATTAAATTCAATAAATATTTATTGATCTTCTCCTTGGGCCAGGGACCTTAACTTTATAAAAGTACAAAATCTACACTCTAATACCAATTAATCTAATCAGCATTCATAGTAGGGATTTTTATCTGTTTTTTGAGTTCCCACATCTTTGGAGTAGAATAACATATTTTGTTAATTTCTTATTTGATGTTTTCTTTCAATTTGCATAAAAGAAAGTATCTTCCAGTCTCTAGAGCTACTCTTCAGGAAACACACACACACACACACACACACACACACACACACACACACACACAAACACACACAGAAAAAGAAACAATAAGATACTTACTCTCTACTCATACCTGAATTTGTTGCAGCTTAGTTTACTGCTCAGACTTTTATCTGATCACATACTCACTCTCCTCAATAAATGAAAAGTCACTTCCTATCATATTTAGAAATAGTAGGGAAAGCTCTTTCAGTGAATTTAATGCCCTCTTTGACCTACCTCCAAAAGTCAGTTTAAAATAACTAGCATTTGCCAACCAACCCAACCAGGAACTGTAACTGAAACCACAATACCACGTGATGAGCATCTGAAATGCTGCTGAAAAATCTTCCATTAGAACAAGTTACACTGACATCATTAACAACTCATCAGTCAATCTGCCGAGAGTCATTTTCTATATAATTTCCTCTCTGAAGGCATGGGGGTCACATAGCACCATTGTGTTAAATAGCTCTGGGAAATCTGAAAAATGTTTAAGATGGAGAGTATGACATGGTGTATTATTTTCCACTTACAAGCTATTTAGAGTTTTATACTATCAGACCAGCACACATGTTATTCTCATCACTAGCATCATAAGTTCCATAAACATATCATAAGTAATATAAGGCTCTATGGTTGCAATTTGCTTACAGTCACATCAAACAGAGGTTTGATGGTAGCTGTCTAGTGCCAGGAGTCATTTTTTCTCATTAGAAAACCAAAGCCAGCAAACAAATGCAGGATATGAACAAAACTGACGATCACTACTTGGGAGAAACTCAGAACAACTGCGGTGTCACTTAGATGACTGTTAGTGGACATTTGGGTGGAAATTAGCCCTGGCTTATTCAAATGCATCTTTTGAGCTTATTCCTGTTAAAGCCTAGTTTTTAAGTGATATTTAAAGAGAAGCTCCCTACTCTTTCTAAAAGTTTAGAGAGGTCTACACATATGGTCTGATGGTTTGTGTGGAATTATAAGAATTTTTCAAAACCTCTATTTGATGCTGCATGAATTTGAGATATTTTTCTTGGGTCTCTAACTTTATAATCTGTTTCCTGTGAAACTTACCATGGCCAATTTTCTTATGAGAGAGGCTCAGTTTCAGGGACTAACAATGCCCAAAACATCAAACTTAAGTCCAAAATAAGTGGACATCATAAAAGAATACTGATTAATAGATCCTTGGTCATTTCAAAATTATTAGCGATACGATTTGTTGACCACTTCTGTAATAGGCACCAGTTCACTATTTGTATTCTTGGCAAATATAAATGCAGCTGATCATAAACTTTTCAAGAACTATAAAACTTATTTTTATATTATAATTAATTAAATGCAAAATAAATATTTAGTATTATCATCATGTTAAAACTTTAAGATAGTTTCCAGGGTAGCATATGCTACTGTTTTACCTCCTACTACACCAATTGCTTCAAGACTAAGAAAATCTGTTTTGCTGTTTTCTGCTTTGCTTCTTGATCTCTTAACACTAAATTGAAGTTTTGCAGGGCTCCATCTTCAGACTTCTCCATATACATTGATCATTTAAAATTTCACTAGTTTAAATATCATCAAAATGCTGACAATGCCCAAATTCAGCTTGGACAACTCTTGTAAATTCCACACTCACATACCCAACTACTTACTCAATATCTCTATTTGAATGTATAATATACATCCCAAGATTTGCATGTCTAAAATTAAGGGCCTTATATTTTAATCTCCCCCTCCTCCCACAACCTGTTCCTCTCATAGTCTTCCCCATCTCAATTAATGGCATCATCTAGTTATTCAAGCCAAAATCTTGACACCATCTTTAAAACTTCCCTATCATATCCTACATGTAACCTATTAGAGACTCTTGTTAGCTCCACCTTCAAAATATAGACAATGGAATACTACTTGTCAGTGAAAAAGATCATGTGTACATGTGAGCACACATTCTCAGAAGAGTGTCAAAAATACTACTTTGAGCCAAAGAGGCTAGACATAAATTATTATAAAGTGTTATTCCATTTATGTGAAGTTCAGGTCTCTGGGGAGCTGCTTGACTAAAGATACATAAAGGAATTTAGGGAGAATTGAATTGTCATATTATTTGATCTTGGTGGTGATTATAAGGATGCCTACATATACTAAAATTATTAATTAATAATTATTAATGTGTGTGTAAGTCATACCTCAAATAAGTATTCATACATGTAGAATACATTTTGCCAATATTTGGAAGAATCTTAAAGGTGGAGAATTTAGTTACACAAAAGCCACTTTGAAAAGATTAAGATGTGACTCATAGATTCTAAGCAAAAGCCAAAAACAGGGATGGGATTATTTAGGAAAGACCTGTGGAAAAAGCCTCTTGTCTAATTGAGTAAATCCCAGGACATGTACAAGAAACCACAAGATTCTTAAGAATGTTATACCAGCAGAACCAATTTGGACCGAAAAAGACAGAGAGAGAACAAATATAAGAAGACTGCTAACTCTCAAAATTCTACAAGCAGAAAACAGACACAGTGACTCAGCTGCAAGCACATGCTACCCCTCCTGAAAGAGTAAGAATGACCTTGAAGGTAGAGCCACAAACACAGAAGGTGGAGCCAACAACCACAGAGTATTATTCCCAGGTCTAAAAAAATATAACATTGTTTGCCCATCTGGATTTCAAAGTTTCTTTGGTCCAATGACTCCGTTTTTCTTCCATTCTCTCTCTTTTTAAATGAACCCTCTATAACTTTTATCCTATGCCTCTCCCACCAACATTGTATTTTGGGAGCAGCTAACTTATTTCTTCAGTTTCACAAGTTCACAGATAGGGAGGAATTATGCCTCAGGATGGATTACACCCAGACCTTCACCCATAGCTGATCCGATTATGAGATCTGGGGATTGTCATCTGATGAGCTTATTTAGACTTTAAGTTACTCCAAAATGGGTTGAGACGATTGCATTTGGGGGGATTGGCTGAATACGGGACAAACGTGTATCTTTGGGAGCTAGAGGATTGACTGTGGTGGGAGAAATAATGACCCACCAAAATGTTTACATAATAATCCCTGAAATCTATGAATATATTACATTACATGGTAAAAGGGACTTTGCAAATGTGATTGAGTTAAGGGCCTCAAAATAGAGATGTTTGCCTGGATTATCCAGGTGAATTTAATGTAATTGTGAGGGTCTTTATAAGTGGAAGAAGGAAGGGTGTGTATTCAAGAGAAAAAGAAAGACAGAGACAAAGACAAAGCAATTTGAAGATGGAGGAAGAAGCCAGGAACCAAGGAATACAGGCAATCTCTGGAAGCTGGACAAAGCTAGGAACTAGACTTACCCCTTCAGCCTCCAAAAGGAATGCAATCCTGTGGACACCTTGATTTTAGCCAGAAGGACTTCTGACCTACAGAACTGGAAGATAATAAATTTGTATTGTTTTAAACTAGTAAGTTTAGCCAATACACTCACCTACAGTTTATTTTCAGTCTGACAGCTAGCAAATTCCTACTAAAACATGAGTCAGAACACTTCAGTCCAGTAGCTGCCTTTCTTCTCACACAGACTGAGAAACCAGAAACCTGATACCTCCCATCCTACACACAATACCTTTCTGACTCTCAATCTCTCTACCCCCCTTCTCCCCTCCCTCCCAGCTGCTGGATACTTCAGCCTCCTTCCCACCTCCAGACTTTCATCCTACCTTACATACTTTCCCACAGATATTTCTGTGTCTTTCTCAACTCCCCCAGGTCTTTATGCAAATGTCAGCTTCTAAGTAAGGTTTTTCACTTGCCTTCTCATATAGAACTGGATGATCCCTATCCTAACCCCTAGCACTCTCTGATCGCCTTTTCAGCTTACTTTTCTTTATTTTTCATAGCACTAATCATCTCCCAACATACTACATTTTCCTTATTTTGTCATTGTGTCTCTTCTCCCACAAGAATTGAAGCTCCTTCAGAACAAAACACCACCTGGAACACAATAAATGATTGTGGCCTAAAAGAAGTTAACATATTACTTTTAGCAACTATTGACATAAATGTAGGAACTTTCACTAAGCTCCTTGAGGGCAGAGACAGATCTTGTATTGGTTACAGAAATATCTCTTTCCTCACTAAATATATACTTATGGCATTTTAAATATTTTTTAATAGTAGCAAAATATACATAAGACAGACTTTGCCATCTTAGCATTTTAAGCTTACAGTTCAGTGGCATCAAGTACACTGTTGTGTAGCCATTACCACCATCCACCCATTACCATCACCCAGGTGATGTTTTCTTCTTTTACAGCTGAAACTCCATACCCATTAAACCTCAGCCCCTGGCAGCTGCTGTTCTACTTCCTATGTGAATTTGACTTCTCTAGGTACCTCTTATAAGCAGAAGCATACAACGTTTACGTTTTTGTAACTGGCTTATTTCAGTTAGCACAATATCTTCAGGGTTCACCCATGTTGTAGCATGTTGTCTGAAATTCCTTCCTTATGTCTGAATAATATTCCACTGTGTGGTATATACCACAATTTGTTTATCCATTTATCCATCAATAGATATTTGTGTGGTTTCTACCTTTTGACTACTATAAATAACGCTGCTATGAACATGCAAGCACAAATATCTGTTCCAGTTCCTGATTTCATTTATTTTGGATACATGCACAAAAGCAGAATTTCAGTAATATATACCAATTCTATGTTTAATTTTTTGAAGAATTGCCATTCTGTTTTTATAGTAGCTGCACCATTTTACATTTCTATCAGCAATGCATAGAGATTCCAATTTCTCTGTATCCTCTCTATCACTTATTTTTTGTGTTGTAATTTTTTTTAACAGAAATTTTCATTTAATAAAGGGATTTCAAATCAGTACGTCAAGGATAGTTTCTCAGTAAGTATTGCTACAATAACTAGCCCTCTTTCTGGAGGAAAAAAAATTGTATCCACTACCCCACACCACATGCCAAAATACATTCCAGTAAAAAGATACAAAATTTGTTTAAACTAATACATTTCAAAAGAATATTTGAAAACCTGTATATAGAGTTAGAATTTTTAAAGGAAAGTAGGAAACCCAAATTATATTTTTTAAAAAACTCATTTGGCAACATAAGAATTATACATTTTGCACATCAAAAGTTAGTATATTACCAAAATAGTGATCAATCCTGGATGCATAAATAGATTTGATAACATACAGGGAGAATTCTTGATAGCATGTAACAGTAAGCCAAGATTTAACAGTAACTGCATGAACTCCACAAGGTTACTCACGGAAAAGCACAGCACATGTAACCACTGGAGAACTTGGGCTCCTGCCCTGTTTCCAGAGGAAGGGCTGGTGTCAGGATTGCCTCACAGCGGCATTGGTGGGACCTTGTGCTCCAAGCCTGTCTCAGCCTCCAGACACAATGTAGAGTCCACCACCGGCCCATCCGCTCCCATGTGGGGAAGACAAAATTTCCCTGCCACAGATGGCTTCATCTCGCCCTGGGACACGCTCTCTGGCAGATGCAGGAAGCGTTTGTGGATTTTTTAATAGTAGCGTTCCTAATGGGTATGAAGTGGTATGGCATTGCGGTTTTGACTTGCATTCTCCTAACGACCTGTGATATTAAACATCTTTTAATGTGCATATTGACCATTTGCCTATCTTCTTTGGAGAAAAGTCCTTTGCCCATTTTTTTAACCTGTGTTTTTGGTTGTTGTGTTTTAGGAGTTGCTTGATATATTCTGTATATCAATTCCTTATTAGATATATAATTTGCAAATATTTTCTCCCATTCCATGGGTTGAATTTTCACTCCATTACTAGTGTCCGTTGATACACAAAACCTTTTAATTTTGATAAAGTCCAACTTATTTTTTCTTTTATTGCCTGAACCTTTAGTGTCATATCCAAAAAATAATTGCCAAGCCCAATATCATACAGCTTTTCTGTCTGTTTTCTTCTAAGAATTTACTAGTTTTAGCAGTTAAGTTTAGGTCTTTGATCTATTTTGAGTTAATTTTTATGTACAGAGTAAGGCAAAATTCCAACTTCATTATTTTATATGTAGATATCCAGTTTTTCCCACTGGACAGTCTTGGCATTCTACTTAAGGGCATTTTAACTAACTCATTTTATCATTATTTCTGCTGTATAACAGTATACTGTATAATAAATTGCAGTTTGTTGCATGGAATAATAAATTCATTTCTTCTTTTGAGTAGATGAAAGCAATACACCTGTGAACACATCAGAAAATTATTATACTTGCTGTTTCATGCATTCTCTTCTAGAATGATTTGACTTTAAAAAGTGCAGCACACTTTATTATAAATTGCCTAAATCCGATAGATGAACATCTTTGAAGAATGTAATAAAATAGGACAAATATTTAAAGAAAGAAAATCTACCTAGAATAAGAGGAATAAAGAAGTCAATGGTTCTAGATTCCCAGTGCTAATTACTCTCTAATACCTCAAGATCAGTCCAAGAGTTATACTGATTTTGTGTTTTCTTGCTTAAATTTCCCTTGCTCCACCACCTACCTCCAGACTTTACCCTTATTATCTACATAGATTCCATCAGCCTTGTTGATCATAATTCAAAACACTTAGTCACTAAACTGTCTAAAAGAAAGTAGAAGACCTCAGAGTACTCATAAAAAGAAAGAGACGACTGGGCGTGGTGGTTCATGCCTGTAATCCCAACACTTTGGGATGCCAAGTCAGGAAGATTGCTCGAGCCCTGAAGTTTGAGACCAGCCTAGGCAACTTAGTAAGACCCTATCTCTACAAAAAATATTTTAAAAATTAGTTGAGCTTGGTGGCATGTGTGGGAGGCTGAAGCAGAAGGATTGCCTGAGTCCAAGAGGTCAAGACTGTGGTGAGCTATGAATCATGCCCCGTACTCCAACCTGTGTGACAGAGTGAGAATTCAACTTAGAAAAAAATAATTAATTAAATTCAATTTAAAAAATAAATCTATGATGATAAAGCTCGATGCCTGTTATTTGTAAGTTTTAATATGCACTCAATATTTATATGTGATTTGGTAAAAATTACAGATAAAAGTATCAATAATAGTGGTAATAGTAATGTGTATATCTGTATTACTACTTATATTTTTCTTAAAGTCAATACTTCTTTTTAAAAAATCGTTTAAAAAAACATCTTTTTAAAGGTATTAAAAAATGAAGAAAAAAGTATTTAATGCTACATAAATGAGGTCCCTTCCTCCTCTTTAAAATGAAAGATTCAAAATGTTAGAAAAATGTTATAAATGTAATTAAAACCAAACTGAGAGTTTCTTTTGAAATAATCAGAAGACTCTAATGAAAATTCAAAAGGAATGATTTACCCATTATCTGATATAATGCTCTTTAAAGTCTATAATCAGGTCAAATGGACTAAGGAATCATTTCCTGTCCCTTCATGGTACCTGCCCCTTATCGTGAAACATCACATTACCCTACATTGTGCCGTGATGTCCTGTTACACCAATAGCAAGTCAACTTTCCTACTGAACAACTGCATAAGTGAGATGTCTACAACAGAGAGCTGCCCCATATCTCATGTCTACATTAAACCAATAGTAGTTAAGGGACGAGTCTGGTGGAGAAGAGACACAAATTGACTTGCAAAGTTACCAATAAGAGGTGGTAAGCAGGTGTAATAGAAGTTTCAACCTTCTCTTTAATCCTTTACCTATTTAGAAAAACAAGCTGGGCTCGGTGGCTCAGCCTGTAATCCTGTGCCTTTGGGAGGCTGAGGTGAGTGGATTGCCTGAGCCCACGGGTTCGAGACCCGCCTGGGCAGCGAGACCTCATCTCTACAATAAATCAAAAAATCAGCCGGGCATGGTAGTGCATGCCTGTAATTCCGGCTACTTGGAAGGTTGAGGCGGAAGTATCACCGGAGCCCAGCAGGTCGAGGCTGCGGTGGCCGGGAGCAGCCACTGCACTCCAGTCTGGGTGACAGAGTGAGACTTCAACTCAAAAAAAAAAAAGAAAAAGAAAAACAAAGTGCACCTCACTGCCATGTTCATTTAATTTTACATAAATATGCTCTTTGAGGCTGAAGCAAATCTGACTGGTTTTCAATGTGAAAATAAAATACAAAAACTGTTCTTCAGAAATAACACACAAAAAAAACTGTTCTTGGAGTTTTTGTTGTTTGTTTTTGTTTTATTGAGTCGGAGTCTCACTCTGTCGCCCAGGCTGGAGTGCAGTGGAACACTCACAGTCACCGCAGCCTCAACCTGCCAGACTCAGGATCCTTCCACCTCAGTTTTCCAAGTAGCTGGAACCACAGGTAGGTGCCACCATGTCCGGCTAATTTTTGTTGATTTATTGTAGAGATGAGGTCTCACCAAGTTGCCCAGGCTGGTCTTGAACCCACGGACCCAGGCAATCCTCTCACCTCGGCCTCCCAAAGTGCTGGGATTATAGGCGTGAGCCACCATACCCAGCCTTGGTTTTATTTCTAAACAGAACTTGTCTCTTATCCTAACAAGAATCACCAAGAAGAAGAAGAGAATTACTATATTCTGTACTTCTCTCTCTTTTATTTTTTTTTTAATCTCGGGTTAAATGCTGCAACCACAAGCACTGCCAGTGAGTATCCTTGACTTAAACAGGGGAAAAGATCAACAAAAAAAAAAATAGAATTAAGTTATAATGTTCCATTTAATGCTTAAATTTAGAAGAAAAAATATGTAAGATCTACTGCAATAGGTTTCTGTAGAGTCTGTCAATTCCAAATATATTTTTTAAACTATACTGTTATCATTATAAAATATCCCAATTATTAGTTTCATAGATGTCATATCTTTAAGCACTGTAAATAAAAAGCTATGATGAAAAATTTTTATCAAAAGGAGCTTAAAATGGATAATTAATTTTAAAAACATAGACTCGTGATAGCATAAATACCTGAGAATTTTTCTCCCCCCAGACTGACCCATTTGCAAGGCTAAGAAAGCTTGGCTGCTTGCTGGCCTGCCTTTAGGGAACTGCACAGCTCCCCCAACTGGTGTTCACCAGCAGTTCTATTGTCACTCTGTCTTTCACTGCCCTACGAATATGACAAGTAAATTTGTGAGCCCATGAATGGAATTCAGTCTGTAATTTTTGTAAACTTTGTATTTTTCACTTATACTTTGTCTTGATTAATTTCGACTATGGACATTAATCAACTTCATCATTAGCTGGCATTTTAAGCACCCATATGTGTTAGAGACTTGTTGAAAAACATATATATGTTTCCTTTTTTTTTTTTTTGAATCAGTCTCACTCTGTCGCCCAGGCTGGAGTACAGTGGCATGCTCACGGCCGCCACCGCAGTCTCAACCTGCTGGGCTCAGGTGATCCTTCTGCCTCAGCCTTCCAAGTAGCTGGAACTACAGGCATACACCACCATACCTGGCTACTTTTTGTTTTTTTCCTAGAGATGAGGTCTCACCAAGTTGCCCAGGCTGGTCTCGAACCTCTGAGCTCAGGCAATCCTCTCCTTTCCGCCTCCCAAAGTGCTGGGATTACGGGCATGAACCACTACACCCGGTTAACCATATATATGCTTTTAGAAATTGTGCCCACTGATGTCAACATGGACAAACCTAGACTCAGAAAACAATATTAGCCAAACCTAGAATTTTTTTAATAATAATGATTGTGGTAACACAAGAGCAGGATCAGAAAAAATGAATAAGAAGAATAATTCAATTTAACTAAATTTGAAACAGGCATTTACCTAAAACAGATGAACCAACAGAAAGTTGGGTACATTTAGCATAATTAGAAAACATAATATCTATCCTATATTCCTTACACTCAGGATAAGTATCTTGGTTGAAAAGGGGAAGGTCCTGAGATTTTGACGATGACTCCAATATGAGCCTCGCTGAACAAAGGTAGGACCCCAGATGACCACTAAGAGTTTAGGACACAGAACTTTAGGGAAGCCAGATGACCCTCTTTTCTTTGCCTGTCAAATATAGCACTGACTGACGACTCAAACCTAGTGAAGGTAGTTTCTGGGTCCCAAAGGATGCTGCCTGCAAAGTGTCCTCTAGTGGCCAAAATCTGTCACTGCATGTTAAAAAATAGAAACCTTTCTCTTGCATGAGATCAAGAATCAACTCTCTTAACCACAGCCTGATAGTGGGCAGTCAATCTGGTGATTCTTGTTTTGAAAGTTTTCTACATGATTTTTCACTTATCTTGATATCAGTAGACAAAGCAAATAAAATACTTAAAGTGTTCTGATTTAGTGACCAAAAGGAGGCGACAGAGCCTAGCTATTAAGAATGTTGTCTGGCCAGGTGCAGGCCCAAGCCTGTAATCTCAGCACTTTGGGAGGCCAAGACAAAAAACACTGCCTGAGCTCAGGAGTTCGAGACCAGCCAGAGCAACATGGCGAGACCTGTCTCTACAATAAATCAAAAAATTAGCTGGGCTTGGTGGCACATGCCTGTGGTTCTTAGCTACTTGGAAGATGGAGGTGGAAGGATCACTTAAGCCCAGCAGGTTGAGGCTGCGGTGGCCGTGAGTATGCCACTGCACTCCAGTTGGGTGTCAGAGTGACAATCCTACTCAAAAAAAAAAAGAAAAAAAAGAAGAGTGTGGTCTGTGGTCAAGCAGCTTATAAAGGTAAAAACTTGCTGTACTAACCAGCTTTGTGACTGTGGATGAATACATTAACCTTTTTGCTTCTCAGTTGACACATCTGTAAAATCAAGATAATAACTTCATTACCTCATAGGATACACGTCATAATAATCCTATGAGATAATAAATGTTATTAACCACACCTGTAGCCACCTTAACTCAAAAACTTTTCTTCTGTTGTAATAAATTTTTCTCATTTTAGAGACATTCTAGTGTGTGTTTTCTACTATTATTTGCAACCATTGCCATCCTGCTTAGTATTTTAAGTTACATTGCATAGTCTTACCACAGGCTGGCATTCAGTGTCCTAAAGATTATATATTACATGGATTTGTCAAGTCACTAATTATACAGATGAGAAGACCAACTCCATAAAGGTTAAATATCTTATCCCAAGTCACATGGCTGGCAGAACTGGAACTATCTAAAACTTAATGTACCTGACTCCTAGTCCAGTGCTCATTTATTACATTTCATTCCTCTTCTCAACCTAGAAAAGTCATCACAGATCACACCACTGCAGGGGGAGCAGAGAAATCAACTACTTCCTCAACACGTTTTCCAAACATGACAACAATGAACCACTTTTTAGAGGCAGGTAATGGATTCACATTACTGATAAGATTATAAATGAAAAGGTATTGGAAGAACCATTGTGAGAGCAAAAGATCAGTGGGCTCAATACATGACTGAAACATCACTAATCAGACCATGATAGATGGAAAAATACAGGCAACTAGAGAAAACATGTAAATGTGCTTACTCCCTTACCAACCAATGAGATGCTCCACCCACTTCCAGCCCTGTGGGTAGGCTCACTAGCCCTGATAAGAACTATTTGTCTATCAATCTGCCTTTCCACCTATTTACCTACTGCTGTCTCTTCTTGAATCTGGAGGAATGTAATTTAACAGCATATGGCTTAGACCTAAAATCTAAAGTCTCCTTATCTTTCTTTCACATCCCATACCCAAAAAATTAGCAAATTTTTTTGGATTTACCTTCAAAGTACATTCCAAATCCAATTACTTCTTACCATAGCCACTACTTTTTTTTTCCTTTTTTAGTCAGAGTCTCACTCTATTGCCCAGGCTGGAGTACAATAACGGCTACCACTGCCTCAACCTGCTAAGCTGAAGCAATCCTTCTGCCTCAGTCTTCCAAGCTGGAACTACAGGCATGCACCTCCACACCCAGTGAATGTCTTGATTTACTGTAGAGAAAAGGCCTTACCAAGTTGTTCAGGCTGATCTCAAACCCCTGGACTCAGGCAATTCTCTCATCTCCATTTCCCAAAGTGCTGGGATTACAGGCATGAGCCAATGCACCCAGCAACAACTACTTTGATCTAATCCTTCATAAACCTTTACTGTGCTAACTTCTACAACTGCCTCATAACCAGTTCTCTGCTTCCCCTCTTGTCTGTCATAGCCAAAAAACATGCTAGGTGTGTCATTTCTGTGTTCAAATTCTCCAATGGCTTTTTATCACATTCAAAATAAAATCCAAACCCATTTCCTTGGCTTACAAGTTCATCTTAATATAATCCTTGGCTTACTTTACAATTGCATGTTTTTGTTCATTTCACTCTACACTGGCCTCCTTGGTGATGCTTGAAAAAGCCATGTGTCCTCCCAGCGTTGGGCTTTCACTTATGCAATTTCCTCTGCTGATCAGCGTTTCTCCCCCAAGTATTCCAATAGGTGGCTCTCCCATTTCATTCAAGTCTCTGTTTAAATGTCCTCTTCTAAAATGCAGATGCCCTATTTTGTCCTAAATTAGAAAACCTTCATTCTATCCCTTCATCCTGCTTTATTTTTTCTCAGAGCATTTATCACCTTACATCATAATATATATTGGTTAACTTTTGTATTGTTTATCTCTTGCACTAGATATAAGCTTTATGGTGGGACAAACTTGTTTTGCTTACTGACATTTCCCAGCCCCTAGAACAGAGCAGAGCACATATGAAGTACTCAATAAATATTAATTAGAGAAATGAATTAATGCCCGCATGCTTTACCTTCTGAGTTCTGTGCAATGCCCCAGCGTCCTCGTTTTGAAACATAATTCATACACTGATTAACTGTTTTTAGCTGTCTCATCATAATGTGTGGTTCTACCTCTTTCACTCTAGTACTAAAAGATACCATTCAAGTGTTAATGTCAAATTGGTCTTATGGTAGAAACTGCCTCTCAGTCATCTCCGACCATGCTACAATGCCTGAAATTCTATAGCAAGGCTTTATTAAAAGTATTTCAGCCCTCATGGCTTGCTGTCACCACATTTGAGATCACCTTCTGGGGCTGGGAGTAAAGGCAATTTGTGGTCTTAGATAAAACCATTTGTTTTCAATTAATGTGGCTGTGATGCCAGAAGATGGTGAGCCCATGGGATGTCTGCACTAATTGGCTTGTCTTGCTATCTGCTGTCAAATATGGCACATAGAAGACTGAAAAAACAATTCTATTACAGATCCAAGACTCAGAGCTATCTAATAAAGTCACATGAGTGTTCCATTTGAATTTAAAATTGAATTAAGGCTTGTGAGCATCACAATATGCCCAATTCAACATCGTAAGCATGTCTTCAGAAGGGAGCATCCTTGCAGATGTACAAAAACAACTCATATTCTGCCCCCATTGGACCCCCATCATGTAGACTCTCACATGTGACACTCATGGTTCCAATTGTGTTTTCTACCAGAAGTCATTGCCTCAACAGCACATTTCTTGGAAGCAAGCACATCCAATATAAGGCATGGTATAATCAGTCCTGTATGAGACATAAGAAATGAGAATTTCTTTAAACATTATGTTTTAAAGTATGGTGTCATGAAAAGTGGATCATGTATTCCTACTTCATTTGGGGGGAAAACTGTTTATTGAGAGTTGTTATAAGAAAGGTAACTGACAATTACTAAGCCTTTGCTGTATGCCAGATACTTTATATGTGCTACTTTATTTGTTATTCATGTGTTAATTCCTACAACTTCAGTCCTGTAAGCCAGATATTATAACTGCCACTTTACAACTGGAAAGCAGGCTTAAGATCTCAAGAGGCCTGCCCTCCAAGCCTCCCTGTCTCTCCGTCTTCCCCACTCAGGCAATGTCACCAAAAAGATCCAGCTGCTCAAGGTGAAAATCTATGTGTCATCCTTGACACTTACACATGTCTTCATCTCCACTGCTCCCACCAGTCTAAACAACCACTATTACCTGGGCTACTGCAAGAGCCTCCTAACTCTTCTGCTTTTTTATTTACCCATTCCACTCTCTGACCTGGAAGTCAGAGTTTTCTTTTTGTAGCCATAAAACACACTGGCTTAAACACTTCAGTGATTCCCCACCATGCTTAAAATATAATCCAAATTATTTTACCCTCCATACAAAATCAAATGATCTACCAGACACTCTAATGTCATGCTCTTCAGCCATCAGACCTATTTCTGTCCCTAGAACACTCCATGTTTGTTTCTACTTTAAGGCTCCTGCTCTGGAAATGTCTTCATGCAGATCTTCATATGGAAGCTTGTTGTCATTCTGTTCTCAGCTGGAATGTCACCTCCTTAGGTGAGTCTTCTTTCTTGACAACCTAAAGCAGCCCCGTCCCCATCACTCCCTATCATATCACACAGTTTTATTTTATCACAACACTAATAACTGCCTACTGGTTTCTTTTTTTTGCTAGTTTTTGTATCTATTTTCTTCCATCTCCTCCCACTGAAATGCATGCTATGAGATACCTGCCTGTTATGGATAGCACTGTGATTCCAGCACCTAAAACAGTACCTGAGACATTACAAGGACACAAATAAATGTTACTTGAGGATTGCCTAAGAGTACAACGTTAGCTCCAGAACCAGGATTAAAATGCAGTTATTCATCTAAAAATTCTTTCCACTATATTTTGTCTTTTCTATGACTTTACCTTGTATTATTATCAATTTAAATTTTAATATTCATTTTACATACTAACCTCCACCTACACCTCCTTTAAATAAAAATTATCTTTATCCTTCAAGGCCTGTTTGACTTTCACCATGGCAAACTTCTTCATACCCCAATCAAGTTTAATCACTCCTTTCTCAATGTTAGTATAACACCTTTGTTATATTTTATTTTTGAAACTTGGATTACCATGTTTTTCTGATCTACCTTACCACCTAGACAATAAGTTGTTTAAAGATAGGGATCATGTCTAATCCATTTCTATTTTTCCCAATGTCTATCAGAGATCTTGAACATAGAAGTTATTCAATAAATTCTTACTAAATTAAATTTTTTTCTCTATATAAAGATTTTGTTGACTTCCAGGGATAGAGGGCTCTTTCATAATATAATAAAAATCACTCAAGGAGGCAAACAACCTGTTTATTGACTATAAAGATACTTCCAGGAAGTTTATTGGAATGACTGAGGTTCAAGACAGTATTCCACACATTCTAAAATGAATTCCATGGAGAATAAATCACATCTCCCTGACTCAGAACCTATAAATATTTTTCAAGTAATATCGACACAGGATGTTGAATTCCAAACAACTTTTGAAAACCACTAATCATTTACATTCCTCTCCAAATGTCACACAGTGTAAAACTGATGGATATTTTGTGACCTGATGATATTTGTCTCCATTCTTGAAGGCATTATAATGGAAATGTGGTCTTCTATCATCCTGCTATAGTTGGTATAAATCCACTAGATACTTTTAAAAAATATTTTGGGAACACACAGTCATGCAAACCAATGTCTGCCTGTCCCAGCAGGGGATAGTAAAAGACTTTACAAACACCAGATGGGATTTAACAGTGTTAGTAAAACATTAAATGCTCCAAGAGTGCTAAGTCACTCTGCAAACAACTCAAAGAAAATATATTTGATTTCCATTATACATATTTTTCTTTCCTAAGAAATTCTAAAATTTTCCAGCAAAAGTTTTATCACAGTTCTTTGACATTTAATTTCTTTTAAAATTAAACTATATTTACTTACCCTTTGGATGCTATGCAGAGACCAGTATTTGTGGCTATGTTAACAACTTTCTAATTTTACCACAAATTTAGAACATACCAAGTTCTAAATAAATTTCAACATGTTAAATGCCTGCTTCACCAAAAATCCAAACAGACATATTTTTGTCCAGTGTGGCTTTTTATTTTTATTATATCTAACTTTAATCTTGTAACTATACAGGTGTTAACATTTTTATAGTTATCTTATAAAAATAGGAATTGGGAATCAATATAATTTGACCTAGAAATAGTATACTTTATTAGATAAATTGTTATCTAATGTTATTTTACAAGATGGTTTTCCTAGAATCTTTGGAAATATAAGATTATTATCATAAAATAGAGTCAATTTTCTATGCAAAGTGATCAGAAGCACAGGTGAACCTCCCAAATATATAATTATATATAAATTATATATAAATATAAATGTGCATATATATATATATATATATACATGTATATAAACCCACAATTCGACTTCTTTCTTTCTTTTTTTTTTTTTTTTAGAAAGCAGGATTTATTGAGAGGACAGAAAAGCTCCACAGTGGGAGGGGACCCGAGGGGTTTGCCCCACAATTAGATTTCATTGTGTATTTGCTCAAGTAACAAGTTGCCAGATTGGAGATGAGAAGGAGCAGAGTGTCTATAAATGTTTTTGCTATTGTTTTACTTAGATTAACATTAATCTAAGTAATAGTTTGCTTTGTAGAAGTACATGCCAACTCTCAGTAAATGGTGGCAATCCAGAAGAAGGCAATTGAAAGTCAACCTGAGATTAAATTTAGCTGAATTTAAAATATTGAGTACATAATCCATAAACAAACAATAAAGCAACTGAAGGAAAAAAGCATTTATGTGGCCAGCCACATCTGTGAGCAGAGATACTTCTTTTCTATTTTTGAACCATGCCACTTTTCTCAGATAAGGAAAGCACGAAAAGGCTATAACAGAAATTAGTGCAGCAAAAGTCAAATATCTGTTAGTTTATTTAATGAGAATTCTCAAACTAAAGAGGTCAAGGTCATAGATTTGCTAAATGTGGGATCAAGAAAGGGTTTCTATTCGTTGTATCTAATCTCAGACATCAACACACACACACACACACACACACACACACACACACACAATATCTAATTATGTCACTCTCCTACTTAAACTCTTCAGTGGCTCTCCTCCAACCTCAGGAGAAAGTTCAAACTCCCTAAATGCCATTTAAAGCCCTTTATGAACGGGGCTTGCTGGGTTCTCTAGGCTCATCTCTCAACCTGCTCCCACTTCTTTTGCAGCTGTGCAGCAAGATGCAATTCCCTGTGAACACACTATTCCTTCAAACTGGAACACTCTCCCCTCACTTTCTTTGGACTTACTTCGATCCCTCAAGCTACCACTTAAAGGGCAGCTCCTCCAGAAAATTCTGCATTCTCAAAGTCTTGGAGAACAGAAAGTCCTCCTGCAAGCTACTCCCAGAACCCTTCAATATATCCCATTGATCACACTGTATTGCAAGGTGGTTTATGGATTCAGAGAGAAACTTACTTAAGGTCACAAACTAGTGGTGGAAGAAGAAACAAAGCCCTGTAGCTTCTTTTAACTATCACACTATGCAGCCATCTAGGGTAAAGGGATTAAGCCAAACCATCATGAACAGTTATTATATTAACTGAGATTTTATTATATTATATATTCATATCATATTTATATTTTATATATTATGCTTAGAATAGGAACTGTAACTATGCACTTAGTAAATATTAGCCATCATCATTACTATTATTAGCATTATTACTATTTGATTAGAGTATATCTTTTTCAAGGCAAAATTCCAGGAATTCTGTCAAGCCCAGGACCTTTCTGAACAAGATCAATCATAGGCCATTGTTACCTCAAACTACTTCCCCTCTTTACTTTCCTCAGAAATCTTTAGTATCATGATCCTATATTATGATTCTAAAACAGACAAAATAGGATTACTTTCAAAGGAAATTCCTTTTCACCTTTATCCATCACCAATTATTCCTTGATTATTGAGGGCTACATTAAAAAGTCTTTTTTAAAAGTATGGATTTCACATCTTTGGTGTCATTATCCTATCACTGTCTTAGCATGATATCCTTTTGGCTTGACTTAGGCCCATTATATGTAAGGCCAAGGTAGAGTGAATTTTTACAAAACTCTTTATTTCTTTAGGGATGTGAAACTGAATCTTGTCCAATGGCAGCAGCATCTGTTTAAAGACAATCTGATTTTGTAGGAACTTAAATGGAAAACAATGAAAACAGGAACTAACTGCCATTAAATATGTTTCCTGAAACCCAAGCTGAGTAAATTGAGTCTCTTGGTTTTGCTGTTCCACTTCAGACAGTCCTGCTTAAATCAACAGGGTTTTGTAGTATAGATCAATGGCAGGATTCTAAGTTTCACAGAGAAACAAAGCTTTCCAGGAGAAAGAACCAGCCAGTGCCCAGCAAGTACCATGTCTTAATTGTGAATACACTTAAAGCTCTGAAGAACTGTGTTAATACATAGAATCTGGATTCATTCCCCCACATTGACAACTAAGTGCACAGTTTAACATACTTGGCATTTTTTTTCAAGTGCAGTCCACACTTTGAAATGCCTCTTGCATTACAGGTTTAAAGAGCCCTCATGAAATAAAGTAAAATACTTAGTTACCATCTTATTCACAGTAGCAGATTGAAGTGGCAGTTTATAACTTTCAATTTCCCAAGAATAAATTAAGCATACTTAGCGATTAAAAAACATCATTTTATAAATGACCATACAACCTTTTCATTCAGCTTCTATATTGGAGATTTAGTTTCTTGACTTAAAATACCCAGTTTTGGCTTTGCAGACGCCACTGCCTTGAGCCTTTCTTTTCCCATCAGCCATGGACAACCCCACTGTGTTCTTTGACATCGCCGTCGACGGCAAGCCCTTGGGTCACCTCTTCTTCGATCTGTTTGCAGACAAAATTCTAAAGACAGCAGAAAACTTTCATGCTTTGAGCACTGGAGAGAAAGGATTTGGTTATAAGGGTTCCTGCTTTCACAGAATTATTCCAGGGTTTATGTACCAGGGTGGTGACTTTACACGCCATAATGGAACTGGCAGCAAGTCTATCTATGGGGAGAAATTTGATGATGAGAACTTCATCTTGAAGCATACAGGTCCCGGCATCTTGTCCATGGCAAATGCTGGACCCAACACAAACGATTTCCAGTTTTTCATCTGCAGTACTAAGACTGAGTGGTTCGGTGGCAAGCATGTGGTTTTTGGCAAGGTGAAAGAGGGCATGAATGTTGTGCAAGCCATGGAGGGCTTTGGGTCCACGAATGGCAAGACCAGCAAGAAGATCACCATTGCTGACTGTGGACAACTCTAATAAATTTGACTTGTTTTATCTTAAACTACCAGATCATTCCTTCTGTAGCTCAGAAGAGTACCCCCTCCATCCCATTTGCTTGCAGTATCCCTATAATCTTTGTGCTCTCACTACAATTCTTTGGGTTCCATATTTTCCTTATTCCCTTCCACGTCTAGTTGGATTGCAGAGAAATAAAAACTAAATAACAAAAAAATAATAAAATAAATAAATAAATAATAAAATAAAATACCCAGTTTTGCCAGGTGCAGTGGCTCACACCTGTAATCCCAGCACTTTGGGAGGCCAAGGCAAAAGGATTACCTGAGCCCAGGGGGTTCAAGACCAGTCTGGGCAACATAGCAACTTCATCTCTACAACAAATTAAAAAATTAGCCGGGTGTGGTAGTATATGCCTGTAGTTCCAGCTACTGGGAAGACTGAGGCAGAAAAATGCCTGAGCCCAGCAGATGGAGGCTGCGATGGCCATGAGCATGACACTGCACTCCAGCCTGGGTGACAGAGTGAGACTCCAATTACATAAATAAAATATAATACAGAGTTTTATTTTAAGCTTATGGATGAAAGAGCGAAGAACTAAAATGTGTCCACATCTGTGAAGAATAGTCCTAGACACTGAATCCAAGCAAAGCTCCTAGGTGTAAGAAGAGTAAGACCCAATGTCATAAACACAGAGCTGGGAATTTGGGAATGTGGAAAGCAAACAGAAAAAAATTGAGCAGCTAATGTAATGGCAGTCCCGGAAAAGGACAGGACAAAAGGAGAGACTTCTCTTCATTCCATTTCATTCTTTGTCTGATCTTGCCCCTATATTCCAAATATACAGATGAAGCACGGATTCTTCTGCCAACAAGAAATTATCCTCAAAGCACTAGATTATCTCCACCTACTATGTCCTTATCATCTCAAAGAGTTTGTCAGAGCTCCAAGATTTGGGAAAAGATTTGGGACTATTTATAGATCTCATGGCTCCTAGAAACTTTAGAAAGAACCACAGAGCTCCCCACTCAGGGCTGTCTATGCCATCTACTCCAGCAAGGAAAAAGGCCATCACACTCTCTGACCCTTCATGTATAAAATTCTTAAGGTTTTCATAAACACAGGTTTAACGTGTTCACAGCTGAACTCAAGAATCTTTACAAGCCAGGCTCGGTGGCTCAGCCTGTAATCCCGCTCCTTTGGGAGGCTGAGGTGAGTGGATTGCCTGAGCCCGCGGGTTTGAGACCCGCCTAGGCAACTTGGCGAGACCTCATCTCCAAAATAAATCAAAAAAACTAGGTGGGTGTGGTAGCACATGCCTGTAGTTCCAGCTACTTGGAAGGCTGAGGCGGAAGGATCGCCGGAGCCCAGCAGGTCGAGGCTGCGGTGGCCGGGAGCGGCCACTGCACTCCAGTCTGGGCGACCGGAGTGAGACTCCAACTCAAAAAAAAAAAAAAAAAAAGAATCTTTACATATGTGAGGCCATGTCATTGTTCTCTGCGTATCATTTTTGTTGCTATTGTACTAGATCATAAAACTCATACATATTTTCCCCTAAATTCTATTAGTATAATAGCTTTTAAAACTGTGATTAAAAGGGAAGTGACTATTTTAATGATGACAGCATAGTGACTTATATACATTTTTCTCAGTTTCTTGAGAAGAATGGAAGTACATCTTTTTTAAAGTAAAAACAAAGAATTTCAGAAGGCATAAAGGGGAAACTACATAAATAATTTTTTAAATCTAATGCAGTGCTTTTTTAACACTAGGTTGGTGGACTGCTATGGTTATTAATGTGTCAGTATATATCTTCCATGAAAAGCTTATGAAAATTTTGGGTATATGCATATATGAGAATTTTACATAGACATCGTTACTTTTATAAGATTTTAAATAAGGTAAATACCCCAAAAAATGTTTTATGGAAAGTAATTTAAGTCCTAGCTAGAGCAATCAGATATGAGAAGGAAATCAGTGAAGTTATCCCTCTTTGCTGACATGATCCTATACCTTAAAAACCCAAAAGAATCTGTCAGAAACCTACTTACACCAATAAAGGACTTTGGCAAAGTTTTGAAGTACAAAATAAATGTGCAAAAGACAGTCACATTCTTTTTCTTTCTTTCTTTTTTTTTTTTTTTTTTTGAGTTGGGGTCTTACTCTGTTGCCCAGGCTAGAGTGCAGTGGCATGCTGCTTATGGCCACAGCAGCCTCGACCTGCTGGCCTCAGGCGATCCTTCCACCTCACCTTCCAAATAGCTGGGACAACAAGTGCACACCACCACACTCAGTTAATTTTTGTGATTTAATGTAGAGATGAGGTCTCACCAAGTTATCCAGGCTGGTCTTGAACGCCCAGGCTCAGGCAATCCTCTCACCTCGGCTTCCCAAAGTGCTGGGATTACAGGCTAAGTCACCACACCCAGACTGACAGTTATATTCTTATACACCAACAACAAACAGGCAGAGAACCAAATAAAAAGCACAATCCCATCCACAATAGCCTCACCAAAAAAAAAAACCAAAACATGAAATACCTTGGCATCTCCCTAACTAGATAAGTGAAAGACCTCCACAATGAAAACTACAAAATACTTCTCAAAGAAATCAAAGAAGACACAAACAAATGCAAAGTATTCCAGGCTCATGGGTTGCAAGAATCAACATTGTTAATATGTCCATCCTACCCAAGGCAATCTACAGAGTCATTGAAACACCCATTAAATTACCACCATTCTTCTCAGAATTGGAAACAATACAGAAATTCATATGGAAACATAAAAGACTACAAATTGCCAATACAATTCTTAGCAAAAGAAACAAAGTGGGAGGTATCACACTTACACACTTTAAACTTTACTATAAGGCTACAATAATCAAAACAGCCTAGTACTGGCACAAGAACAGGCATATAGACCAATGGAACAGGACAGAGACTCCAGAGGTAAAACTTCAATTTCTCAACCTACTCATCTTCAACAAAGCCTCCACTGGGGAAAGAAGAAAAACTTATCCAGTAAATGGTATGGGGAAAACTGGCTGACCACTTGCAGAAAATTGAAACAGGACCCCTACCCATCACCTTACACAAAAATCAACTCCAGATGAAACAAAGACCTAAATGTAAAATCTCAAACTATAAGAATCTTAGAAAACACAGAAAACCCCCTTACAGAAATTGGAACTGGCAATCAATTCCTAATCAAAACCCCAGGTGCTCATGCCATAAGAAATAAGATAGATGAGTGGGACCTCATCAAACTGAAAAACGTCTGCAAAGCAAAAGAAACCATCAAGAGAACATGGTGACAGCCCACAGAATGGGAAAAGATATTTGCCAACTGTGTTTCTGACAAAGGTCTAACATCCAGGATCTACATGGGACTCAAATATGCTGAAAGGAAAAAACAAACAGCCATATTAAAAAGTAGACAAAAGACATGAATAAACACTTCTCAAAAGAAGACGTATAAGCAGCCAACAAATACATTTTTAAAATGCTCAGCCTGACTAATCATCAAAGAAATACAAAACAAAACCACACTGAGATACCACCTAACTCCAGTCAGGATGGCCATCATCAATAACTCAAAGATCAACAGGTGCTGGATAGGATGCAGGGAAAAGGGAGTGCTTCTATACTGTTGGTGGGAGTATAAACTAATACAACCTCTGTGAAAAAGAGTTTGATGCTACCTAAAAGATCTAAAAGTTGATCTTCCATGTAACCCAGCAGGCCTCCTTCTGTGAATATACCTGGAAGAAAACAAATAATTTCATAAAGAAGATACCTGCACATGGATGTTTATTGCAGCATTACTCACAATAGTAAAAAAAATGAGACCAGCCATACTCGCCCATCAAAAATGGACGAGATTAAAAAAAATATAGTGCATATACTCAATGGAATATTATGCAGTCATAAAGAAGGATAAAAGTGTGGACTTCACAGCAACTTGGATGGATTTAGAGTCTATCATATTCGGTGATCTATCACAGAAACAAACTACTGAGTACCACATGTTCTCACTTATAAGTGGACCCTGAACATGTATCATAATACTACAAGAAATGGGTTGGCAGTAGTGAGATGCTGCCAGGGGAAGGAAGTGGGAAGCACATAACATCAAATACATGTACCTGATCTCAAACCGGTGAAGTGAGCACCAAAGGAAGACCTAAACTTTACCTGTATGATGACCACTTATCTACCTAATCCTGAATTGTACCCCACATCTTTAAAATAAAAAAGAAAAATTTTTAAAAAGAAAATTATCTTTGCCACAATGACATCTGCAAGATGATGAAATAGGACATTCCAGCACACATCCTCTCCCCCCAAAATCAGTTTAAACAGGTATCTACAAGGGGGATGCAAAAAGAAAAAGAAAAAAAACTCCAGAATGTATTTATTTTTTAAAATTGTGTATTTGTTCTTACATGTTTAAACTTCAGTTACTTTCAAAGTACTCTCCGTTTGATGCAATACAGCTATCAAGACATTGCTCAGAACAGTTTTTGGACTCGTCAATTTTGATCCTTTTAGTGCTTCTGCCGTTTTTTGTCTTGCCTCTTCCACATCAGCAAAACATTTCCCTTTGAGGACTTTTTTCATCAGGGAAACCAAAAAAAAGTCACTCTAGGCAAGAACGGTTGAATGGGTGGTAGGTACGAGGTCAAGCCATTTGGGGTCAAAAATGACTCAACACTCAGGGTGGCATGGACAGGTGCACTCCTAAATCACCCATCATGAGATGGGCAAAGTCTAGAATCGCCCCCAAAAAAACTTCACTGAAGCCAAACTTAGCTGCTTGTAACCATATTAGCTGGTACACCAATACAGATGGGGTCCTAAAACATTTACCTTGCAGGGGAAGCCTGTGCTATAAGGCAAGGGTTCCCAACCCCCAGAGGACCAGTAGCGGTCTGTGGCCTGTTAGAAATCTGCACACAGCAGGAGGTGAACTGCAGTGAGCGGAGCTTCACCTCCTGTCAGATCCACAGAAGCATTAGACTTTCACAGGAGCAATAACCCTATTGTGAACTGAGCATGCAGGGATCTAGGTAGGGTGCTCCTGATGATCCCCATCCCCCACCTCCATCCGTGGAAAAATTGTCTTCCAACAAACTGGTCACTGATTTTTGGGGACTGCTGCTATAAGGAACCCAACCTCCAAAAAAGTAATTATGGTTTTTGGGGGGAGGAGGCATCCTCCCTCAAGGAAACACCTTCATAAGAGCTAAAGAATCCAGGTGAGAGACTACAGCACCTGAGTGAAGCACAGAAATAAGAAAAGATGCATTGAAAAAAATATTACCCACCTCATCACCTTCCCCCACACAAATACACTCTGCACTGGGGAAAGACTGTGAAGTGAGCACCAACTTCTCCACAGGTGCCAGGATCAAACTCACCTTAGTGAACTCCAGTGTCAGGCCAGCCTCCAGAGTTTAGACTCCAGTCCAGTATGCACAGACCCAGTCGCCAGGCTGCTGCTTTGCTAGGTCAGCACCCAGGCTCCAGGTCAACCACCATACTTCAGGCTCTGGATTATCCCTTTCAGTCCCAGCTTTGTGGTTCTAGGCTTCAGGCACGCCTAGCAACAGGCTGGCCCCTGCAGAATCAGCTTCAGGCCAGCTCCAACAGCCTCAGGAACACTACTGTCATCTGTGGACCCAGACTTTAGGCCCACCTCAATGCCAGGCCAGCCCCCACAGCCTCAGGCACCAGTAGACCCATGATTCAGGCCCACTCCAGTGGACCCAGACTCCATGCCACCAAGCACCAGACTCACCTACCCCGCTAACCCAGACACCAGGCCAACTGCCCAAGGATTCCAGCAGCTAACCTTCCCATAGATTCCACCTGTCAGTCTGCCCAGAATCTCTTAAAGGGTTGACAGGTGAAGAGATTTCCCTGCAAAGTCAGTCTGTAAAGACTGAAAGAAGTGGCTACTTCTTCAAATGCACAAATGTCAACATAAGGCAAAAAATGCCATGAATAATCCATAAAACATGGCACCACCAAAAGAATAAGATAAGGCACCAGTAGTCAATCTAAGGGATTGACAAACTGCCTGACAAGAGTTCAAAATTCAAAAGTGATACATAATAAATTCAAGAATTCACAATGATACACAATAAATGAAATTCACTTATGTGAATTATAACATCAATAACATAAAATGTGGCAGAGGAGAATTTACAGAGTTTTTGTATGCAGTCATGTTGTTGTTAGCTTAAAATAGACTGTTATAGCTAAAAGATTTTTTATGTAAGCCTCCTGGTAGCCACAAAGAAAAAACCCATGGTAGATATGAAACAGATAAAGAGAATGGGATCAAAGCATGCCACTATTAAAAAATCATCCAATCACAAAGAAAGACAGCAAAAGAAGAAGAAAACAAAGGAACTACAAAAGCAAGAACACAATTAATAAAATGGCAATAGTAAATACCTATCAATAATTTATTTATAAGTTAAATTATCTATCAAAGACATGGAGCAATAAAATTATTTTTATAAGACAAGATCTAACAATATGCTACCTAAAAGACACTCCGTTTAGTTTCAGGACACACAGGGAGAAAGTAAAAAAAAGGAAAAAGATAGTCCATGCAAAAGAGATTAGAGGTGGCTAATTTCTTATAACAGACAAAATAGATGTGAAGTCAAAAACTGTCACAAAAGAAAAATAAAATCATCATAAAATTATTAAAGGGTCAATTCATTAAAACAGTATAACAGTTGTAAATGTATATGCACCCAACTTCAGAGTACTTAAATATGTAAAGTTAATATTAAGAGAACTGAAGGGAGAAAGAAAAAGCAGTACAAAATTATAGGAAACGTCAATATTCTACATTCAACAGTGGATAGATCATCAATACAGAAAATCTATAAGTAAACAGCAAACTTTGACAACACAGTAGACCAAATGAACCTAACAGTCATATGCAGAGCATTCCACCTAGTAAAATACACATTCTTCTCAAAAACACATGGAACATTCTCCAGGATACATCATGTGTTAGGCCACAAAACAAGTCTCAATGAATTTAAGAAGATTGAGATTATATAAAGTACCATTTCCAATGACAATGGCATGAACCTATAATTTTTTTGTAAGTTGGAGTCTCACTCTTGTCACCCAGGCTAGAGTGCAGTGACACACTCACGGCCACCGCAGCCTCGACCTACTGGGCCTAGGCGATCCTTCTACCTCAGCCTTCCAAGTAGCTGGAACTACAGATGCATGTCATCATGCCCAGCTAGTTTTTGTGATTTATTGTAAAGACAAGGTCTCACCACGTTGCCCAGGCTGGTCTCAAACCCCCATAACTACAATTTCATAATGAAAGGAAAATTAGATTTTCACAAATATGTGAAAATCAAGCAACACACTCATGAACAACCAATGGATCAAAAAGAAATTAAAAGGTAAATTTAAAAATATCATGATACAGATGAAAATAGAATCACAACATGACAAAACGTATGAAATGCAGCAAAATCAGTTCTAAGAGGAAAATCTGTAGCAATAAATGCCTATAATAAGAAATAAAATCTAAATAATGTAACTTTACACCTCAAAGAACTAGAAAAATAAGAAAAAATGAATCCCAAAATTAACAGAAACAAGAAAATAATAAAGATCAAAGCAGAAATAAATGAAATAGAGACTAGAAAAATAATAGAAAAGATCAACAAAACTAAGAGTTGCTTTTTGAAAGGATAAACAAAATTAACAAACCTTCAGAATAACTAGGGAGGAAAAGAAAAGACTCAAATCATTAAAATCAAAATGAAAGAAAACATTACAACTGATAACTCAGAAATACAAAGGATCAAAGAGACTATTATGAACAATTATACACTAACAAATTAGAAAACCTAGAAGAAATTGATAAATTTCTGAAAACATACAACTTATGAAGACTGAAATATGAAGAAATAGGAAATCTGAGCACCCCAATAACATATAAAGAGATTAAATCAATGATCAAAAACTTCTCAACAAAGAAAAGCAAAAGACTTGAGTGCTTTACTGGTGAATTATAACAAATATTTAAAGAACTAATATTCATACTTCTCAAAGTCTGTCAGAAAATTGAAGAGGAAGGAATACTTCCATATTCATTTACAGCTTTTTTTTTTTTCTGTTGACCAATATTTATTCTAGACACAGGCAGAGTCTTTCCATTGCAAGCAACAAAAAACCACCTTCAACTGGCTTAAGCAAAAAACAGGGTGGGGAGTGAGTATTTATTCAGGCCCTGATACATCTAGGTAATAAAATGATGTCGTCAGAAATCTTTCTCGGGCCAGATGCAGTGGCTCATACCTATAATCCCAACACTTTGAGAAGCCAAGGTAGAAAGATCGCTTGAGGCCAGGAGACTTTTTTAAACAGGTGGTCCTCCAAGTTTGGTTTTCTAGTTCTTTGCTTCTGACATTCAAAGGGTTTACATAGCTAGTTTGCTTAATGGTTTGTTTCTCACTCCTGGTCTTGTCCTTGATTTCACAATACCACTAGACAGAAGCTTTGATTCTTCTTAGCCACAGTACTCCTCAGACCTCCTGGTATTCACACATGAGTGTGGTCCTCTCCCACAATGCATAGGGCTAACCTGACTAATTTTTCACTTTTTTGTAGAGACAAGGTCTCTTTATGTTGCCTAGACTGGTCTCAAACTCTTGGGCTCAAGAGATTCTCTCACCTCAGCCACCCAAAGTGCTGGGTCAGCATAACCCTGATACAAAGCCATACAAAGGCTCAAAAAAAAAAAAAAGAAAAAATGGAAGGGCGTTAACTCTGGTGAACATAGTTGTAATAATATTCAGCAAAATACTAGTAAACTGAATTCAACAGCACATTAAAAGGATTATTTGTCATAGTCAAGCTGGATTTATTCCTGGGATGCAAGGATATTTCAACACATGTAAATCAATAAATATGATACACCACTTTAACAGAGAGAAGGGTAAGACTCATGATCATCTCAATAGATGCAGAAAAAGCATTTTACAAAATTCAATCTTTTTTCAAGATAAAACCTCTCAAAAAATTAAATAGAGAAGAAATGTACCTCAACACAATGAAGGTCATACATGACAAGCCCAGAGTCAACACCATATTCAACAGTGAAAAACTGAAAATTTTTCCTCTAAGATCAGGGAGAAGACAAGGATTCCCATTCTTGGCACTTCTATTCAACATAGTACTGGAATTCCTAGCCAGAGCAATTAGGCAAGAGAAAGAAAGGGAATCCAAACTGAAAAGAAGCTAAATTATTCCTGTTTGCAGACGACATGATCCTATATGTAAAAAGAATCTAGAGATGCTACCAAAAAACTGTTAGATCTAACAAGTAAATTCAGTAAAGCTGCTAAATACAAAATCAACATACGAAAATTAGTAACATTTCTATACACTAAAAACAAACTACTTGAAAAACAATCTTATTTACAATAGCATCAGAAAAAAATACTTAAGAATAGATTTAACCAGGAGGTAAAATACCTGTAAGTTGAAAACTATAGAACATTCATGATAGAAATTAAAGACTAATAAATGAAAAGATATTTTATGTTCATGGAATAGAAGAATTAATATTATTAAAATGTTTTTGCTATTCAAAGCAATCTATAAATTTAATACAATTCCTTTCAAAATTTTTCAATGGGATTTTCACAGAAATAGAAAGAAATTCCTAAGATTTATGTGAAACCACAAAAAAACCTGAATAACCATAGAAATACTGAGAGAAAACAAAGCTGGAGTCATTACACTACCTGATTTATACAAAATCTACTCGATGATCTTCAAAAAAGGTGTGAAGAATTTACATGAAGAAAAAAATCAATCTCTTCAATAAATGGTGTTGGGAAAACTGGGTATCCATATACAGAATGAAATTAGTTCCTTATTTCACACCATATGCAATAATAAACTCAAAATGTATTAAAGATTTAAACATAATAACAGAAACTGTAAAACCACTAGAAAGAAAACATAGGGGGAAAGCTTCTTGACATTGGTATGGGCAATATTTTTGGGTATATAACCCCAAAAACATAGAAAACAAAAGCAAGGATAAACAAGTGGTATGGCAACAAACCAAAAAGCTTCTGCACAAAGGGAACCAATCAACAGAATGAAGAGAAAAACCTACAGAATGGGAGAAAATATTTATACACCATACATCTGATCAGGAGTTAATTTCCAAAATATATAAGAAATCAAGCCAACTCAATAGTAAGAAATTAATAATTCTATTAAGAAATGGGCAAGATGGGAGGCCCAAAACTTTGCATGTATCTAGACCACTTATGTATGCAATTCTGACTTGTACCCCACAACTTCAAAATTAAAAATTAAAAAAAAAGAAATGAGCAAAAGACTGAATAGACATCTCTCAAAAGAAGACATACAAATGATAAACAGAATGAAAAAATGTGTAACATCACTAATCACTAGAGAAATGCTAATCAAAACCAGATTGAGATATCACCTCACACCTATTACAATGGCTAATATCAAAAAGACAAAAGATGATACATGTTGGTGAAGATATGAAGAAAAGGGAATCGTGTACACTGTTGGTGGGAATGTAAATTGCTACAGCCATTGTGGAAAACAGTATGGAGGTTCCTTTACAAATTAAAAATAGAATACTATATAATCCAGCAACCACACCTCTGAGTATATATCCAATATAATTGAAATTAGGATATTGAAAAGATGTCTGCACTCCCACGTTCACTACAGCAGCCAAGATATGGAATCAACTTAAGTGGCCATGGACAGATGAATGGATAATGAAAATATGTGTGTGTGTGATGTATATATACTATATCTACATACAATGGAATATTATGCAGCCTCTTAAAAGAAGGAATCCCTGTCATTTGCAACAACATGAATTCACTTGGAATACATTATGTTACGTGAAAGAAGCAAGACACAGAAAAACAAATACTACATGGCCTCACTTATATATAAAAATCAAACTCATAGAAGCAGAGAGTAGAATGGTGGTTGCCAGGGGCTGGGAACTAGAGAAATAGTTGGTCAAAGCGTACAAAGTTTCAGTTAGGCAGGATGAATAAGTTATGAAGCATGGTAACTGTAGTCAGCAGTGCTGCATTATATACTCGAAATTTGCTAAGTAGATCTTAAATGTTCTCACTATCAAAAAAGATAACAATATAAGGTGATAAATGTGTTAATTAACTTGATTACGATGATCATTTCTCAATGTATATATGTATCAAAACATCACATTGTATACCCTAAATATATAACATTTTTGTCAAATATAACCTCAATAAAGCTGGAAAAAAATTAAATCCTTACCCAACATTATGCAATCAAAAAGAGATGGATCAAGGATCTTAATCCAGGTAGTCTGATTCCAGATCCAATGCTCTAAACCATTATGATAAAATCCTTCAGAAGGATTGTGACAATAACATCATTGAGGACGCTAGAAATCAAGACAATACTTTCACTTTTTATCCTAAACTAGCATATTTGAGTGGAATGGGAGCTTATACATCACCTCGTCATCCATCTTTACCAAAGACAAAACTAAAGATATTGAAGGTCATAGTGGCTATTCAGGAGGCTGAGGCGAGAGGATCTTTTGAGCCTAGGAATTTGAGTTCAGCTTGGACAACATAACAAGAACCCAGGAAAGAGAGAGAGGGAGAAGGAAAGGGAGAGGGGGAGGGAGAGGAGAAGGGGAAAAGAATAGAAAAATTTTACAATAGTAATAGAGAAGAAAAAATAGATTGAGCAACAATTTCTAAAAAGCAAATGGAGTAATATGAAAGTGCACAAGTAATATAAAAGAATAAATGGTAGGATATATTTATTGAATTTAAGTTGTGTTTCTCTTAGATACTACTTTTTAAACCTGTCCATGTGTATGAGAATGTAAAATGGCATGCCTACTTCTCAAAAATTTGGCAGTTCCTCAAAATGCTATATGTAGATACCCAGCAATTCTACTCCTACATATCTACTCAAGATTATTGAAAACAGACGTTCACCTAAACATTTAGACACTATTGTCCACAGCAGCATTATTCATAATAGACAAAAAACAGGAACAACCCAATTGTCCATCAATTAATGAAAAAACAAAAAGTGGTATCTATGTGAAACTTAACATTATCTGGCAATAAAAAGTAATAAAATATTGACCCATCCTACAATATGGATACACTTCAAAAACAGTATGCCAAGTGAAATGGCAGTCACAAAAGACCACATAGTATATGACTCCATTTCCCAAAATGTCCATAATGAGTAAATCTGTAGAGACAGAAAGTAGACTAGTGGAAGCCAGTAGCCAGTGGCAGGAGTGGGTGAGGCTAGGAGTGGAAAGTGGTGGCTAATACAGGTTTCTTTTGAGGGTGATGAAAATGTTCTAAAATTAGATTATGATGACGGTTGTGCAACTCTATGAACATAATAAAAGCTATTGAATTTTACACTATAAACAAGTAATCTTCATGATATGTAAATGATATCTTTATAAGACTGTTAAAACTTGTTTTAGAAAGACCACTCTCCCTGCCTTCCACCAGAAGAAGAGAAATGCCATGATAGCTAAGAGAGAATCAATATGGAAAATTGAAGCACTCCAAGGACATTTTCATAGCACTCAGACCCTCTATCAGAGAGGCTAAGTTGACTATCTGAATGCTTCCTTCACCCTCTAAAGCCAGGCTGATCCATTTTCAGGATTCCAAGCCAAGTGTTTCCAAGTGGATCTCTAATTTTAAGGCAAGAAGGCATAGTCAAAAATGGGAAATACCAACTGTGAGTCCTACTTCGATCAAGGAATGCAGCAGCAACAGCAAAGGTGTTTCATCCTTAGCTTTTAGCAATATTTGCACTTTTTACTAGTCTTCCGCTAAAAAACATCACTCACCACCAGCAGAGGGAGCTAAGATGATAGCTTTAGCCAATCTCCACTCCCAGTCATGCATCCTGTGTGGACAGTATAAGAATTTTATTTATTTATTTATTTTTTAATTGGGGACCTTCCATATATACTTAGAGTCAAAGACTGAGAGGACATATAAAAACAAAACAAAGCTGGAATTACAGGTAACTTTTTTCTCTTTTTTCTGTTCTAGACTTACTATTGTTTATCTTCTTTATAATAATTTTTTAAATTGTCCGAGGTCTCAGGGTGACAAACAGGTACAGAAAAGTAGAGCATCAGAAAGAGAATGTATGGGGAGTGTCTGAGTCAGCTATTGCTCCATAACAAACCACCCCAGAACTCAGTATCTTAAACAATTATTCACTGCTAAGTTCATGTGTAAGAATCAACTGAGGTCTACACTGAGCTCACTCATACATTTACAGGTTCGTTGGGGGAATCTCCTCCAGACTGGGTTTGTCTGGAGCAGGCTGACTGGGGCAGTTTTGCTCCCTGTGTCTGTCATCCTCTCCCTGAAACCAGTGGGCTTGAAGAGTCACGCTCTTCTCAAAGTGTTGGTGATATGGCTTTCTATCTGGTCGGCTGCTGGCTCAATGGGCTAGCAAACTGAGCCCCAAAGAGTGTCAGCTCTGCTGGACTGGCAAGCCAGGCCCTGAGAGTGTCTCAGTTCTGCTTCTTGTCTTGCTTCTAGCTTCCCTAGAAGCAACTCTCTCGTTTCTACCGGTTCTGCTGGTCCGGCTGGCCCAGGAGGAATGAGGGACTCAGACGACTGGAAGATAAGAAAGTAGGATTTAGCAAGAAGACAGAAAAGCTCCCAAGAGGGAGGGATCCCTAAAGAGGGTTGCCCAAGAATATTTTTAAATTTAGAGAAAATAAGGGATAGTTGTGTTCTTACTACCAAAAGGATTGAATGGTTGATATGAATATTCATGTATTTAAAACAAATCCACTTGATCCACTTACACATCTCAGTCTTTTGATTGCACAATGTTCTCCATATTGTATCTATATCTATATCCATCTATCTGCCTATTAGAATATGATGTTTGACTAAAACCTTCACTATTCTTTTCCTATCACTTGTTTTTCAAGCAGTCAATAAGATGCAGTAGAGAAATAAAATGTAAGCATTCTCTCACAAAATGGCTTCATCATTTCATATATGTGTCGCCCAACTTTGCCTCAACTCTAGAATCAACCAACACTTGGTGTCATTACAGTACTTAAGATATCAGGTCAAAATAAATGTTGGCTATTTTTGTTGTATCCCAGGTTAGGAAAACAACTTGTGAAAGGACATTCATTTATTCAAGAAATGTTACTGAATATCTATTATATACCAGGCAGTGGAGGGGAGGCAGATATAGAAACTGCCCTTGTGTGACATATTTATGGAGTGGTGGCAGGTGATATAAAATATACATATGAATAAGTGTAATCCCAAATTGTAATAAGTACTTGAAAGAAAAGAGTAATTAGAAAAATGATAACAGGGAAGCCTAATTTAGACTGAAGGGAAGGTCTCTGAGGAGGTAGTGCTTACAGTAAGAATGGAGGAGAAAATATTCTTGGTAGAAAAAATAGTAGTATGTGAGCCTTGAGAAAGGAAAAGACTGGAGGAGTTTCAAGAAAGCCTGGGGGCTGTAGCATAATGGAAAATAGCACTGGCTGAGGTTGAAGAGTAAGGAGGGGGTCAAACCATGCAGGCCATGCAAAGGGATTGGTATTCTATTTTAAATGTAGTGGGGGAGCCATTTAATAATTTTGATCACATAAGTGAGTTATCAGAGTTGCAATTTTAATAGACCATTCTGTTCATAGAGTAGAAGCTTGAACAAGGAGGCTCAAAAGTAAAAGTGAGAAGGTCATGCTAGTGTAAGAAAACCAACAATTTTGCTGTGAATGGAATGTGAGATTCGGGAGCAATGGGAAGTTATAGAAGTCTTTCTAGAAAAACAATGACACACTCCCCAGCCCATTTTATGGCAGGCTGCAGAATCCACAGCACAATCTGTCTTCATCCCAATTGTCTACCAGCACCAGTCCTAGCTACTTCCTCAAAAAGGATCAGCAACTATGAAAAGCATAGCCAAGCAAATAGTAATGCTGCTTTTCTTTCTCTCAGGATATATAGAACCAATCCTATGAAAGAAAAGTAATAATAAACACTCACATGCTTCCCAGAGAAAACAAGCCTAATTTTAAAATGTTTATGTGCTTCCTAAAATCATGGGCCCCTGTTGCACCAGCTGTTAGAGTTATAATGGTGCATCAAATGAGAGTAATCAATTTTACACAGATGAGTAAAGATATAATATTTCAAGCCGAGCATGGGAATTAACTAAATTTATATGCATGTTGTAGCAAAAAGAGCATGGAATGTAATTTCAGAGGACAGGGGGTCAATTCTTACCCAACCACTTTAAGGCTTTATGACTTGGGGCAATTTACTTCTCTAACCTCCAGCTCCCCATGTGTAAAACGTAGATAATAATGTCCACCTCATAGAGAGATGGTGAAGATGAAATGAACTTGTTAAATGACTTCACAATATCATTATTTTCAGACTGTACTTCTGAAAATGCAATCAAGTTTCTCAAAATAAATTTCTTTTAAAAAATGGAAATCATTTTAGAAAATAACATTCTCCTTAATAACATTTTTAAGTAATTGAATATGTTAATCTAATTTAATACATTGAAACATTTTGAGTTGTTCTCTACATCAAAAAAGAAAAAACACAACACAAGCAACTACGGAAGGAACTGGTCATAACTTCTCATTGTAGAAGTGCTAGACATTAGGAAAACAAAGGTACATTAAATGAGCAAAACGCCACCTTGGTTTCTGTTTATTTCCAAAAGTAGTCAATATACCTTAGAAACAAAATAACCATTCAGTTTAAGATTATTATGAAAACATTTCTAGCACCTCAGCTCTGTCACTTACTCATTATGTAACTTTAGAAAAGCCCTTTAAAGCCTGCAAACTTTGATTTCCTCACTTACAAAATGGAGATAACAATACCTAATTCATGAGTCCAATAAAATTCTGCATGTAAAGCACTTTTTTTTTTTTTTTTGAGTTGGAGTCTCACTCTGTCGCCCAGACTGGAGTGCAGTGGCCACTCCCGGCCACGGCAGCCTCGACCTGCTGGGCTCTGGCGATCTTTCCGCCTCAGCCTTCCGAGTAGCCGGAATTACAGGCGCACGCTACCACGCCCGGCTAATTTTTTTATTTATTGTAGAGATGAGGTCTCGCCTGCCCAGGCGGGTCTCGAACCTGCGGGCTCAGGCAATCCACTCACCTCAGCCTCCCAAAGGCGCGGGATTACAGCATGTAAAGCACTTTAATACAGTGCCTGGCACAAGTAGGTGCTGAAAATATGTCTGTAATCACTGTCATTCTTGTCTCAAAATCTGAAAGTATGTTTTAGGTCTTTTGCTTAGAGAATATTTTTGAATATTTATTTCAGATATTTTCAAATATATTAAATAAATCCACTCCAAGTAGAAACGATCCTCAACACACCATCCAAATTGTTCTTGCTAAAGGTTATTAATGGCCTACATAATGCTAAATTTTATGATGTCATCCCTCTTTATCTGAAATCTATTAGGCCTATATTTTATCATTGATCACTTCTTCCCACTTGGAATAGTTTCTTCCACAGCTTTCAGACACTGCTTTCTCCTAATTTTTCTCCTCCTTCACTGGTCCTAACACTTCAGCACAACAGCCTCTGCGGCTGACCTTTAATAGGCTCCCTTCAGGTTGAGTCCTTGGATCTCTTTCCCTTTCTAACTGCACTGACATCCTTAGGGATCTCAGAAAGTCTCGCGGCTTTTAATGCTACCTATATCCTGAAAATTATCAAATTTTAATTTCCATCCTGCAGCTCTCTTCTGAATGCCAGATATATATATTCAATGACATATCCAGTGTCTCCACTCAGACATATAATATGCTCTCAAAATGAACATGCTCAATTCCTACCTTCTTTTCTTTCCTCCCAAACATTTCTTCCTACAGTCTCCCCCATCTCAGTTAATGGCAACTTTATCCTTCTAGTTGCTCAGGTCAAAAACCTTTAATTCTTCCCTCCCTCTCACAAACCCCACATCCAACTGATCAGCAAATTCTGTCTGCTCTATTTTCAGGACATATCCAGAATCCAATCCCTAATCCAGCCATTTGCCACAACTTGCGCTATTACCACAATGGTTCAAACCATCACATAGATTACCATAGCCTTGCATCTTCCCTTGCTCCTCCTTATATTAAATGTATTCCCCACCCAGTAGATAAAGGCATGAATTTAAATGTAAATTAAACTACCTGGCTCCTCTGCTCAAACCCTCCAGTGGCTCCCCGTTGCATTCAAAGTGAAATCCAAAGTCCTTACAATGACCAGTAGGAGGCCATCTTGAAGTCCTTTTTCCTCCTAGGTGAACTCCAGCCACACTGGCCTCTGACAAACTTGTTCCCGCCTGCTCAGGGCCTCTGTATTTGCTGTTTCTTCTGCCTGGAATGCTCCTAATGTGGATGTCTACATGGCCCACTCTCCTGCTGCCTTCAGTCTTTTCTCAAATGTCATCTTTCTGTGAGCCTGCCCTGGCCATTCTACTTAAAACAACAATTCACCTCCCTGCCCTCACATTCCCTATCTCCTCATCACTTGTTATTTTCTTTCAGCTAATTACCACCTACATTCCATATATTTTAGTCATCTATTTGTTAACTGTCTGCCTTTCTGGACTGTAAACTAATTCTGGGACCTAAAGGGCAGGGATTTTTATTTTTTATCTATTTTGTTTCCTAGCTATGTCTGCAGAACCAAGAACAGCATCTTGTGACAGTAGGCACTCAATAACTATTTGTTGAATATGTGAAAACTAGGAAGGAATAGCTTTTCTAAACCAAGGATAGATGATAATTAACCTCCTAAACATTATCAAAGCTTTAACCCTTCTAGCACGTCGGTATGTCAATTTTACATTTAAAAAAAAAAAATGTAGCTATGAAACAAAATCTTCTATAGTACACATAATAGTTGACCCCTTAGCATACAATAGTCTATGTGTACATATAACACACACACACACACACACACACACACACACACACACACACACACACAGCTGTTAAGTAAACAAGTTCCTTCTATAGTGCCTTACTAATTGTAGTTTATATATTAAACTAGAATTTAAACCTCGGCAACATGCTCCCTTTACTATTCTAAATTACCTCCTAAAGATCTGTTCTTTTTAATACTTGTCCGTATAGGCTTTTTTTTTTTTTTAAGTCAGAATCGTTGACCTGCTGGGCTCAGGTATTCCTTCTGCCTCAGCCTTCTAAGTAGCTGGAACCACAGGCAGGTGCCACTATGCCCAGCTAATTTTTTGATTTACTGTAGAGACAAGGTCTCACCAAGTTTCCCAGGCTGGTCTTGAGACCCTGGGGCAGGTAACCCCCTCATCTCTGCCTCCCACAGTGCAGAGATTACAGGCACAAACTACCATGCCTGGCCAATATTCTTCCACCATAGACTTTTAAAAATTATTTTCTTTGTCTTACTCACATTATTTGTAAAATAAACAAAAATTTTACATTTTAAATGGCTTTTAGTTTTAAAAATGCCTATCCCTATGGTTTCTAAGGAAAGACAACTTAATTTTAGAAATTGTATTTTCCATTTATACCTAAACTAGTGAACTTTTTTCTTTTCAAAATGGTCTCTTCTTTTGAATTTTTCTCCACTTTCAAAAACTGTAATATCCACCTTTTCTTTCTTTATAACTAAAACACCTGTCTCTCTAAAAAGGACTTGCCAGTTTTGCCACATTTCTGTTCTGGGCTGTGAGCACAGTCTCTTAGTATGAAGTTGAAAGCATTTCAAAATGAAATAAAAAGCACGTTGTCAAACACTTTGAATTTCATGGAAAAATACAACCTCTTTGACATTTCACACATAGACAAACCAACAGTATGAACCAATATTAGAAATCTACATTAGTGTTGTTAACAATTAAATGTCCACAGTGGCTTGGCAGAGGCCACCTCACTCGAGCTTTTTTAATACTCTGTAGAAAACATTGCTCTTGCTCTGAAAAGACTTTGACTTAAGTGTTGAAGGAAGTTCAGCTACTTAATATGGCCACCTACCTCTCTCTGTATTGGAGACAACACACACACCTTCTACAGCACTCAAAAGAACTTGAAATTGAGTTGCCAAAGCCCTACATGGTCCCCACTTCCATACATCATTATGAGTCCTTGACCCATTTTTTTTTTGTCTGCTTGCCACTAGAATGAACCTGCAGCCAACAAGCTATTGTCACAATTATACAACCTCATAAACAAAGAAAAAAATAGAGAAATACCTACAGAAGAAAATAGTAAAGTAAAACTGTACTGACTAATTGAGGAGGATAATAATGTTATCATGTCTGAAATAATGTTACTGCATTTATTTATGAAAAGAAGGATTGCTAAATAAATAAATGGTATAAAATACATTCTAAGAAACGTAGCTCATTTATGCATGCCATTTTATTTTCTCATTAGTAAATATAGTTTCCAAAAATGATCATTCATGGAATTCAGCAAAGTTTGTAAATTTACATTTGTGTGTACGTGTGGAGGGGGTGGGTGTGTGTGGGTGTGTGTTTAATCAAGACCTGCCACTCCCACTAGACCGTAAGCTCCAGGAATTCAGGGACCATTTCTGTTTTACTAGTCAGGGTATATTCAGTGTCAAACAGTGCCTAGCCAGAGTAAGTTCTCAATAAATATTTAGCCGACGAATAAATAAGTGTCCCTTATAGCACTCTGTGTCTAGCATAGTTTAACTCTATAGTAGTGGTTAAAATAATTCTTATTTAATTGTATTAAGAGGATAGATTGGAGGAAAGTGGTTTTAGAATTACTAATTTATTAATTAAACTACTGAAATAATAATTATAAGTCATTTGTAACTATTCCTTCAGGCATGTGCTTAATTTGATCCTATTTTGATAAACAACTGATTCATACCAAGATTGATGTACCTGTCAACTGGCAAACTGCCTGTAGTATTTGACACTGTCTGCCTGTCCTCCTGGCCATGGCCTTTCTAGGCTTCTTTCTAATATCTTTTTTTAACTATTTCTCTTTGTTCTCCACAAACTCCTCCTCCTGATCTCTCTTCTAAGTATTGATATTTCTCAGATTTGTCTCTTCTATCTGGGAATCAGCATAAAGTAATGGTTAGCAACATGGGTTTAGAGCCAGCTTGCTTGGGGTCAAAGCCCAGAATTAAAATGTTCATGGTTATGTGAACTTGGACTTCATTTTCCTCATCTATAAAATAGGATATCTATAAAATGAACCTGTTAATAGTACCTACCTCATGGAGTTGTTGTGAGGATTAAATGAGATGATACTTGTAAAATGCTTTGAGCAATACCTAATTCATATTTAGTGCTCAAGAAATATTATGTATTTACCTGAAATCTTTTCCTCCATAATTTTATCAGTTTTCATCATGAACACTTTACTAACCAGAATTCTCAAATGTAAGGATGTCTGTTCCTGCCTTTTCTCTGAAGCACCAGCCTGGATACCCAGCTGAGTCTGGAACCACACAATCTCAACACACCTAAATCTGGACTCTTCTTTCCAAAATCTGCTAATTTTTAATAGCACCACCTTTCTCCCAACCAACCTAATGTATGCCAGCGGGCATAACCAGCACATTCATAATGTGTACTGAATTCATAAGTATATGCCAAATCAATGGTTTCTCTTTCACCTTCTCCTGTCTATCAGTCCCAGGCCTTGCCGACAAAGGAAACTTCTAAGACATAGTTCTAAGCAAGTTTCTTTCCTATTCATTCAACTAGAAAGCATCTGAACTTCAATTCAACCCTCTTTCAACCTTAAATTTTATAGCTTTATCTGTCAATAGAGCTTTTTAAAAACCCAAGAGTTAACCAATTGTATTAATTATAATTTTCCAGGTAGATTCTAAGCATTTCTAAAATTATCCCCTCATTCACACTGTCTCCTTCTCCTAAATGTCTTTCTCCAATGTCAGATTGTTGCCCATCATTTAAGATGGATCTCAGATGCAACCTGGTCCAAAAAGCCTTCCCTAATTCCATCAGTAGGATGTACTTCTTCCTGCCTCCAAACTCCTCTAGCCCTTTGAACTAATGAATTCCCCATATGCTACACTCTATTGTGGTTATTTGTTTAAACTTTGGATCTTCCTTGCCAGATTGAGAGGTCACGCAATGTATAAGACAAAGTCAAATTTAATACATATGCAGGAAAGTTGTCAAGTTATGAGTATCAATTTCCTCATCTGTAGAATGGGGAGAATAAATATTCATGAAGACAAAAACTGGCCCTTACAAAGATGTCTAATGATAAAAATACTTTCCCATTATAAGTGAAAAAGTATCATAATTAGGTAAAAATATGTGAACACTAAAAAGATTGAAAGAAAGCAGATAAAATGCTAGCAGCAATTATCCTCAAATCGTGGGGATGCAGGTTGCTTTTATTTTTTTTATACTTGCTGATTTTCCAATGTTTTTACAACTGGCTCTTATAACTGACTCATCAAACAAACTTTATAGAATACTTTCATAAACTATATTATCTGATTATACAAAAATAATTAAGAAAAAGTATATTAAAAGTTTTTATAATGCCTGGCATGGTAGCTCAAGCCTGTAATCCCAGCAATTTGAGGGGCCGAGGTGAGAGAATTACCTGAGCTCAGGGGTTCAAGACTAGTCTCAGCAACTTGGCGAGACCTCATCTCTACAATAAATTTTTAAAATGTTTTTATAAAAGGAAAAATGGCCAGTTGTTATGGTGGCTCATGCCTGTAATGTCAGCACTTTGGGAGGCCAAAGCAGGAGGATCTCTTGAGACCAGGAGTGCAAGATAAACCTGGGCAACAAAGTAAGATCTTATCTCTACAAAAAAAAAATTTAGTTAGCTGGGTGTGGTTGTGTGCACCTGTACTCCCAGCTACTCAAGAGGATGAGACAGGAGGATCCCTTGAGCCCAGGAGTTACAGGTTGCCGTGAGCTATGATTGCACCACTGCACTCTCTAGCTAGGCAACAGAGCAAGACACTGTCTAAAAAACAAAAACAAAAACAAAACAACTACTAGGGTAGTATACGACTCTCAGTACTATCCATAAAAAGGTAGAAAATAGACAATTTTGTCTTCAGAATGTATCAAACTTCAGTTACAATGTGACTGGAAAAGGCTTAAGTAGAATTAAGACTCTTAGAAATCACCTGCCAAAAATATTTGCCATCACATGTGATTAGGGTACTGATACAGCTCCTGAGTTTTGTGGTTTCAGAGCCCAAACTGGTCTACCACTGGGAGAGAACAACATGAACACAGAGACCATTACATCAAGTCTTTGATCAAGAATTTATGTCTGACTCAAAAAAAAGAATCCACTTCAAGAAAGACTTGAAGCTGCAAAGGTACATGCTATCGTCAGCATCCTCCATTATTTTAGAGACTTTTCTCAACTGCGAACTCAACATGTTCAAAGCTAGATTTATTATCTTATTTTCAAAACCTGTTCTCCTTCCAGGGCTTAAAAGCATGGCTGTGGAATCAAGTAGACCACAAATTCAATGTCAACTATGCCATTTATTGGCGCAGTGACTTTGGAAAGTTATATAATTTCTCTGAGCCTCATTTTCCTTAGTTGTTAAAAAGAAGATTATTATATTTGTCCTGCAGGGTTGTCGAGAGAAATAAATGGGAACAAAGACATGTTTAGGGACTTAGAATAGTACCTGGCACAAATAAGGACTAAAAATGGTAATTGCTTTGCAATAAATAATCATAGTCTTCCCAATCTCCCAGGCTAGGGGCAATGGAGACATTCTAGCCGCTCTTTGCCTGGTAGATACCACAGTCACCAAGTTGTGCCAATTCTGCCTCTGAAATATCTCAGACTATCTAACACCTCCTATGTCAACGGCTGCATACTGATTGCAGTGTCTCTCACCTCTTGCTCAAATCAGTGATACTTCTCGACTCCTCCTACCACTGATCTCTGACTTCTCCAACAGTTTCCCCACGTTGACTCCAGAGTTCTCTGTTCCCAGAGATAAAATACGATTATGCCTATTCTTGTTTAAGATGCTTTCGCTCCCGTTGCACCCAAAACCAAGGCCAAGCTTAATAACACCACATACAACACCAGTTTTAAAAGCCCTTTTTCTTGCATATCTTTCCAGCTTCTTCACTTTATGCTAGCCTCCAAGCTTTACACAAGCTGGAGCCATGCTAATTGCTGTGCAAGGTTTGCATTTTGTCTTCATCCAGCTCCCAGAAACGCCTTTCCATTCCTCTTTTCACTTAACAAACTCCTGCTGATCTTTCAGGGACTCCAAACCACCTTTTCTGAAACCTTTCTCTGAGGCACAGTTAAATTCACTTCCTCTTTTCCCTAACAGCATATATTTTAATCCTTGTTATGACACTGTATCTTAATTATCTGTTTTTCATGTCTATTCCCAACTTAACAGTGAATTATTTGAACCTAGCCTTCATTTGTATTTATCCCCACATTCCCAGTGCTTGACATCTATTGGATGGGCAATAAATACATTCTGGTTAAAAACTGGGAAATGAGGGCCAGGTGCGGTGGTTCATACCTATAATCCCAGCACTTTGGGAGGCCCAGGGGAGAGGATTGCCTGAGCCCACGGGTTTGAGACCAGCCTGGGCAACTTGGCGAGACCTCATCTCTACAATAAATCAAAAACTTAGCTGGGCGTGGTGTCACATGCCTGTAGTTCCAGCAGGTTGAGGCTGCAGTAGCCATAAGCGTGCCACTGCACTCCAGCCCGGGCAACAGAGTGAGACTCCAACTCAAAAAAAAAAAAAAACTGGGAATTGAGGACTAAGACTGGAAACTGCAACCTGCTAACTATAACTCATTAAGACTGTTTCCCTAGCAAATGTTCCCAAACAAGGGACTTTCAAAATTTTGTGACACATTCTGCTTTCACGTGCAACCATGGTAAATGTTCAAAGTATGTATGTCAAAAAGGAGGGCCATGAGAGAGGGAGGGAGGGAGGAAGGGAGGGA
>NW_007245882.1:124100-131714 GCF_000164805.1 Carlito syrichta
GGGGAGGGAGGGAGGGAGAGAAAGAAGGAGAAAGGCAAAGAGGGGAATAGAAAGACCTAATTTTCTGTTTTTATCCTGTTATTTCTGTAGAGTTGAAATAAATAACTTTCTTAGGGGAAAAAACTCTTAGAAAAAGAATGAAAATTCCCTTATTGCCACCATATATTAAGAGTTTACTGCACACAAAGCCCAGTAACACATTAGCTCTCATTCTACTAACAGTTCTGCAGTCTTGGTCCAATCATCCTCATCTTGCAGAAGAAGAAACTAGGCCTCAGAGATGATGTTGTTCCAAATTGTATAGCTCATAAATGACTGAGCAGAGCTTCAAACCCTGGTTTGTGAGAATTCAAGACCTATATTGTGCTGTTATAGCATGCTGTACTTGTAATAGGTAACTGAGTCAGTGACCCTCACCCCATCCCACCAACTCCCAGCAATCCTGTGGGGAAGTTAGGTAGAAAATAGGAATGGAAAAACAGAAGGTGTAAGCAAAGGAGAATAAATGTTTGTAAGAAAGCAAAAGGGACCATGCCTTAGAAAATGTACGTCGAATTTTTCTTAAAGCTGCAATGAGATTTCTTTTGGCAAAGCGCCCATATAAAATCTATGCAAAAGAATAATAATCAATGAAGCTCAAAATCAAAATGTTATTCCTTGTTAAAGAACAATGAAAACAAGCAGGGTCATTTTATTAATCCGCAAGCCTAATAACACTCAAGAAAAAGTTTCTGTAAATTTTAATTGCAGTAATCTGGACAATGTTTTACAATGACTCATTGACTTGAGCCACAATGTTTGTGCAATATATTTTGCCCTGCTTTATGAGATTGTAATTGCAGTGAAATGCTACTATATGTAGTCAACTAAAATACACCAGACTTATCAAAATAAAGCATTTTTTTTTAGAAATAGCATATTCTGTACTTGTTTGTTTTAGTTTATACCTCCTGCATGTCCTTGGAATAAAATCTATAAATTTGTACTTCTTTCTAGATGAGGTCTACAATTCCTTTTCCCTACTATTTTATTATTTTCTTTTTTCTTTCTTTTTTTTTTTTTTTTTTTTTTTGAGTCAGAGTCTTATTCTGTCACCCAGGCTGGAGTGTAGTGGCACACTTACAGCCATTACAGCCTCAACCTGCTGGGCTCAGGTGATCCTTCCTCCTCAGCCTTCCAAGTAGTAGTAACTACAGGCATGCGCTACCACACCCAGTGGATTTTTTGATACATTGTAGAGATGAGGTCTAGCCAAGTTGCCCAGACTGATCTGAAACTTGTGGGCTCAGGCAATCCTCTCACCTTGGTCTTCCAAAGTGCTGGGTTTATAGGTTTGAGCCACTATGCCCGGTTTATTTTACTATTTTCTATTTCTGCTCAACAGTTCTGCTTTTTCTCTTCTGAAATACGCTTACTAATTGCTATTTATTTCTAGTGTTTGAGAGAGTTAACTCCTAACATATAGAGTGTTTCCTACTAGATTTTTCACAAATAATTGTCAAAAGTAAGAGTACAAAAAATTCTTCCCTGTCTTCAACAAAGGCGATGGTGCCCAATGATGGCCACTCATCTCACCTGAACTGGCCAGGTTCTTTCTCCTTTCTCTGGGTTTTGCTTCTGTTAATACTCTCCTTTTAACTCTTTCTTCATCCAATGAGTTCTATTGCTTCTTTTTCCTATTCCCTCTTCTGAAAATTATTTATGAGATAAATATTTGAAGGTTTACTGAGTTTGGCAGATCTATAACCCCTCAGCTAAAAACATCAGGGTGACAGACATTGCAGAATTCAGAATTTTTGAGAATTTTTAAAATAGAATATATTGAGAGTAAACCTACATGACATATGAAATTCCCAGTGGAACCAGGGGCAGCATCCTACAACCCAACACATCAATATGCAGACATTTGAATGAATATTTACATGAAATGAGAGAAAGACTATACATAGATTCTCACTGGTTCAGTTCAAATGGTTCCACCATTTATGTTTCACAGAAACCTTTCCCTTTTCAGAACTCTTAGAATTTCAGGATTGCAGATGAGGGACTGTAGATCTGTGCATACCCTAACCACAGAACCTGGGGAAAGCACCTTTACAAAAGGGAGCCTGCTAACACGTCATCATTTTGGAGCACAGCCCAAGTTTGAGCCCTGCCATTGAAGTATGAGCACATGGATATAATAACAGATGTTTAAAAACTCTAAAAAGATAGTCCTAACAAGACCAGAAAAAGAGCCATTACATTGGGCATACGGAAGACTTTGTCAGGATACTAAAGTGGTCGTTGGTAGATTAAATAAAGCATGTGAATAAGCAGAAAGATCATTTAATTTTGAGTGTGTTTTTTTCCTCATTACTTGTATTCTTAGTTTGAAAAGAAAACCTACCTTTTGTTTATATGCGGGTTTGATTGGACACATGTTCTCAGAATGCAGGCTGCATACCAGTAAGAACATGTTCATTACCATACATGAAAATAGACAAGATCAAAATGAGCTAAAGAATTGATAATATCATATACCAGTGTCCTTTCTTTTAGAACATTAGTGAACATGCGGGTATATTTAAAGGTTGCCTTTATGTTGGATAAAATCAAAGCCAGATCTAATTGATTTTACATAATAGGCTATTTCAAAGTAATGAATTAGCTGAACTAATGCTTTCTCACAAAATAAATAATTCTGAAAGAAAATAGATATTTATTCCTAAATCCTCCTCCTCCCTTCTCAATTAATTAGACTTTGTTGCTGAAAGGAAGTTAAGAAATTCAGCATAAGCCTGATTATATCATGAATGTAAAATGAGCAGGGCAAATAATGGGCTCTACACTCTTTCAAACAAGTTAAATAAGTCCATAATAGCCCACCAGTTGTGTAAACACTATTTCACTATACTTGTAAAAGAAATATTGACTTACCTGTTAACTAAAATTATCCTGGCATGCTTCAACTAAGCTTATTAGTAATTCTTGTGGTGTATGTGAATGTTTTTAGTTGTGGACTTTTATCAAAGATTAAAGAATTAGGAAAACATCCGTTCAGCAAGCCCAGAAATCAGACACATGACAGATTATATTTTACCAGAATCAATTTTAGGAATTTGCAGTCTAAAATTCTAAAGAATAAAGAGTAGTTTCTATCTTGGCACGAGAAATTCCATTGTACGCTAGCTCATTAACACTGAGATAGCTTCCAAAATCATAAATAAGAACATCTCATCCAAACAAAATACTAAATGAATACTAACTTTAGCTTACTAACTTTACTATCACATGTAAAAGGGATGATGTTTTTCTCTGACATCTCACCAGTATGCACTCCTGTGAGTAACTGGTTGTTGAGAGAAACCAGAAATATATATATTTCAGAGAAAAGAAGTTTTAATATATATTTGTCCCTACTGACCACATAATAAATCACTATTCTCTGCTCCAACTGATTCCACTGCAGTCCAAAAATATTACATTTTTCTTTACAAAAACATGTAAATTTTGTTCTCAGTAAAATGGTAGTAAGCCTAGTCTTATCCAGTTTAAGTCTATCTGTGACTAGAATTCCCAAGGGATTTGGAAAAGGTTGCATGATTTAAAGTCAAAAGATTTGGGTTAGAAATTCTGGTCACCATTAGGAAAACCAATTGCATTTCTCATCCTAAAACATGGGGTAAACAGTACCTACCTTATTTTAACTGGACCCAGGTCCAGGTACTCCTGGTCTGAAAGCCAAAATCAAGAAACAAGAACTGATGGAAGGAAAATAGGTTTTGTTCAAGAAAAAGCAACCTGAGAAGATGGCAGACAAATGTCCTAGAAACCATCTTAGATTTTCAGTTTTGCTGTGGGGGGTTTTAAAGGGAAACTTGATGTGGGAAACATGTGGGAGTGATGCAGGGTGCAAGATCTAGAGTCTTTGATGGCTATCTTGAATAATCGCCCATCCAGTGGCCTGACTGATGTCATCTTGACTGTGGCTTGGTGGTGGATCAATTGTCCCTGACTCCCTTCAGGCGAGAGGGTTCTGCAATCAGGGCCTCATGCCTGCTTTCTTCTAAGATTGGCCTCTGGAATTTCTTGAGCAAGAATATAAAGAAGCAAGCATGAGTTACAAGGTTGCAGTGTCACAGGTGCTGGGGAAAGAATACAGGCATGAATACTGAGGGGGGAGAGGAGAAAACAAGGGGAGAGGCACTAACCTGCACTCTTAAATTCTACATTTTTGGTTACATTATGAGGACCCAATGAGAACATGTGACTGATTCAGTGCTGATGATCATACGATTTGATAACCCAGTCTTACAAATTAAGTGGTATTTGTCACAAAACAGAGACCATTACTCAACAGCCTTACTGAAATATTTTTTAGTGTCAAAAGAATCTGGTTTGCTGTATAGTATGAGTTGAGAAAAATGTATTTTATGTATCTTTATGAGCTAAGAAAAAGTGATTAACATACATTCATGCAAACCATAAGATCAATATCAAGCTGGACCATTCTTATTTTCAACCTATATGATTTTCAAAGACATAAAGTCTACAAGACCTTGAAGATTCATCAGGCCACTCTCAAATGTTCATGTTTCCTATGCTTTCAAGTTTTTACTGAATGTGTTTGATTGCAGGTAATCACAGCTGAATTCTTACTCGCCAGCTCAAACAACAAAACAAAACAAAATTAACTGGTTATCCTATGGAGAAGTGATGGAGCAAGAATGGTTTTAGGTCCAGTTGTTCAGAAGATAACCTTAGAATTGTGCTTCTTTCCTTGATAATGAGAATGTTGTTTCCAGAGGACTTTCTCAACAAGGCAGAGTGGCAGCCCCATTGAGTTCCTGGATTCGTTGTCCTTGGAGCTCATGAAGACCCTCTCATCATTCCAGGGTGCATGACAACCCCCCAAATTGGTTTAGATCATTCTTCTTGGGCTACATTCCTAACCTGGAGGCAGAAAGATGGGACCACATGACTGACAGTCCTAAGGTTTGGAAGGTTGTTTCCTAAAGAAAAACATGGGGCCGGGCTCGGTGGCTCAGCCTGTAATCCCGCACCTTTGGGAGGCTGAGGTGAGTGGATTGCCTGAGCCCGCGGTTCGAGACCTGCCTGGGCAGGCGAGACCTCATCTCTACAATAAATAAAAAAATCAGCCGGGTGTGGTAGTGTGCACCTGTAAATCCGGCTACTCGGAAGGCCAAGGTGGAAGGATCGCCAGAGCCCAGCAGGTCGAGGCTGCGGTGGCCGGGAGCGGCCACTGCACTCCAGTCTGGGTGACAGAGTGAGACTCCAACTCAAAAAAAAAAAAAGAAAAACGTGGGATGCTCTTATCAAAAGGAGAGGGAGGAAACAGATGTTCATTACACTTGATCTCATCCAGCAGAGGTATCCTCCCCTTTTAATTGAATCAGAAATATCTCTGTTCTACATAAATGTGTTAACAAGCTTCATTTTCTGAAAATAAGAGGAAAGGCACTAACACAAATTGAAAAATCAACTGCTCTAGACCAACTTCCAGTTATTTTAACATTTAGAACAACCTAGGTGAATAATATCCCCCTTCTACAGAGGGAAACTGAGACCCACATTGGCTCATTCTGTACCTGTGATTAAACAGACTGAAATGGGCAGAACATAGATTCAAATACAGTTCTACTTGATTCATCCCACAACCAAAGTACTATGCTCCTTTTAGACTGCTTGAAGTCAAAAAAAATGTTGCTTCACACCATTAAACATATGGTGGGTACAACCATGTTTGGAGGCCTGTGTTGATGAATTCATCAGTCAACAAATATCTGTTAAGTACTCACCACTATGAGTCCAGTTAAAGAAGAGGTAAAGAGGAGACAAGTGGCTTAGTCCCTGCTTCCAAAGGGGTCACAATAAATTTGGCAAAACAAAACAAATATGCTTCAAGAAAACCTTAGGTTCAAACCATATAGTATTTATAAATACCCTTCAGTGAGACTCATCACCCTTGGTCATCCTTTTCAGAGTCTATCGTCCCTATAGACTTCAAGCTCCATGAAGAGAGGTGATTCTAGGACACTACTGTCTCCCAGTTGTAGTAGTTCTTCAAATATCTCATCAGTGATCAACATAGACTGTGATCATAGGAGGTTTCACAGAAGGAATAAGTCTTGAGTTGCATTTACAAAATAGATAATCTAGTGGCAGGTTAAAAAAGGGAAGAAAGGCAATTAATAGACATTCTAGGAATGTGGGAGGAATGGCTGACAGGAACAAGGATAATGTGAGAATAAGCAAAGGGTAGGAGTGGATGTGGTGTGCACAGGGTTGAGTGAGGGAACAGGTGAGAACTGGGTACAGCACTGATTACCCAGGAACCTGAGTTAACTCATGATTTTCAGTGGCACTGTCAAGTTTTCCACATTCCTGGGCCACAGTTCCTTTATTTGCAAAATGAGAACAGAGTTTATAATCCTCTCTCCTACTCTCTCCATCTAAATCTAACCCAGAGAAACACACATCTCTGATGACTAGATTCCCCCAAGAAAGGAGCATGCTTAGAATGCAGACTGAAGTCAAGAAATCTGTATGTTTTTAGAAGATAAGGGAACAGTCAGGTTTGGGGATCACTCCGTAAGTGAAGGAGGGTGAATACACTTCACACACACACACACACACACACACACACACACACGCCCCTCTTCCCAAATGTAAAATTCCAGAAGTTTATACGGGAAATTCAGGTGGACAGTCTAAGTGGAAGACGATTAAGAGGGTACCTTGAAAGTCAAAAATCTTCCCAGCCTTCACGATGTAAGGAAGCATTGTGCCTCGGAGTGAAAACTGTATTTTTGTGAGTTGTGTAGCATACTTGGGAAGGACCCTCTTTCAGCTGCTCCCTCGGGTCTGGAGAGGGCGACTGATGTCTTCTCTCCAAGAAAGCCCTGAATCCTTTCCCTAGTTCCTCCTGCAGATCGCTGCAGATCGCTGTAGGACACTTTTTTGCAAGAACATGCATTTTACCACGGGCGCTCCGGAGCAACCCTCCAGGGCCGCTCACCTGGGTGGGGCTGCTTCTTAGTTCAAGGAACCCTGGGACACTTGGGATGAAAAGTCCTCTCAACAAAAGCAAGCAGCCATCTGTCTATCCGGCATCGCTTTCCCAAAGGTGACTTCCATGGGATTCTAAAACACTTTTTAAAACGATTAATCACGTCGACTTCCTCACCCCGCAGGAGCGGGGAAGGCAGCACTGGAGTGCTCGTTCAGGAGTTGTATTTATTTAGCGATTAGCCCAGCACTTTGATTTTAGGGCAAAAGCGAGCCAGACAGTGCGGCTGACGTAAGGATCAAAAAGGCACCTACCGTCCACTCGGGACGCCTGCCTCCTTACCCCGATAACGTAACTATTTGTCTGTAGTGGATTTTTGCCGATGTTTTAAAGCATTCAGTGTTTCCTATCCATTCTTTGCAGCGGGGAGGAAGCGCGCCGCATCCTCCCGTCCCCGTGCGCCTGCCCACATCTCCCTGACGCAGGTCTCTCTGGGGTCTCCGATCGGGGTCGCCAGAACGCAGGAAGGGGCGAGGGTGGGGGGTCCCCCGCCCGGAGCGCGGCGCCGAGCGCTGGAATCCGCCCGCGGAGGCGAGGGCGGA
>NW_007245882.1:132450-133139 GCF_000164805.1 Carlito syrichta
GCAGCCGCGGGGCTGCCCCGCGCACTGTCAGTGCGAGCCCGACGGCAGGATGCTGCTCAGGGTGGACTGCTCCGACCTGGGACTCTCGGAGCTGCCCTCCAACCTCAGCGTCTTCACCTCCTACTTGTAAGTGCGCCCCCACCTCACTGCCTGGGGAAGGCGGACAGGGGAAGGGAACCAGTCCAAGTCAAAGCTGGGGGCTCCTCGGCGCCCGCCTGCTCTGAGGGGGCGGGCGAGATCGCCCAGGGCAGCCTGGCCAGACCTGTTCGGGCCCCCAAAGAAATGCACGTGTCTCAGCGAGCAGCGCGCCGGCAGTTTCTGGGCCAGCAGAGACGCGGCTTCAAGTCAACCCGCGAGAGCGCTGGTGCGCCGCAGAGTCCCGGTCCGGCGCTGGGCGTAACGCAGCGCGAATTCCTCCGAGTGTGGACATTTGCGGGAGGAATGGGCATGTGTGCCCCGGAGCCTGGGACCCAAGGGCAGGCTGCCGGCTGGACCCTGTCCTAACCTCCTTTCTGGGGCCGCTCCCGTTCCACGAAGAGATGAGCCTTAAAAAGTCTCCCCAAAGGAGAGGCTTAACCTGCCCGTCTTCCAAAGGGTCTTATTCTGCACCCCTTGCATGGAGCCGTGATCGGAACCTTTTCCTTTTTTCTCTCGCTCGGTTCCTTCTTCCTTCTTTCCCTCCCTCCCTC
>NW_007245882.1:133199-156969 GCF_000164805.1 Carlito syrichta
CCCTCCTTCTTTCTTTCTTTCTTTTTTTTTTTTTTAACGAAGTGATTAAAATGTGGCAACCACAAACCCCGATTAGAGCTGCCAGAACGTTATCTGCACCTTTGGCTGCCCGAGCCGCCCTTTGAAGTGCCCGCGCCGCGGTGTAATCTTTAACCATCTCCTCCCCCGGGGGAGGAAAAGGGAAGTGGGCTGAAGGCTGCCCGGCGGGTAAACAACGGGGAGACCGAAAGCCCTCTGTCATCCCTCGGGGTCCTCCTCCCCCATCCCTCCCCACCACAACCTCCAAGCCCTGACCGCGGAGAGAAGGCCGCGTCTCATTTCGTAATTTATCTCTGGAAAGCCCAAGCCCAAGAGTAACAGGTGGTTGGGGATGAAATGGCCCAGGAGGAACCCTGTTCTTCGCAGACCGAGGTGACCACTCCCTCCACCCGTGTCAAGAATCTGGTTCTCTAACCCTTCAGGCCGAGAGGCCGGGATCGAGGCCACCTGGGAAGTAGGCGTCCTGAAACGTCACAAGGGGAAGCATTCAGGTTTTAATTCACCACATTGCATGGAGCCCACCCCAAGCCCATGCAGTCCCAGTTTTCAGCTTCTCTGATGTACCTTGGCAGGAGCTGGGTGGGATATTTGTGAATTCGTTCTTTCCTGTTGAGTTGTTTTATGGAGGGAGGAAACATGAAGAGGCTTGCACAGCGTTTTTCTGTAGATAGTGATTCCTCTTCTGAATATAGAGTGAGCAAGAAAAACAAAATGTTTACTTGCCTTAATATTGCACTTGAAAGGGACCATCCTGCTAGATTTTAGTATTGGTAGATGGCAATCACCTTCTTATCTACCATAACACTGTTTTGGTAGGAATTTTTTTTTTTTAATCTGAAAGAATGACAAAATTATTTTTCCCACCAGGTGTCTCTTCAACAGCACTCATTGCATGTGGTAGTGATATTTTTCCAGAGATGGAAATCTTCTCTTCCAAATGACCATGCTCTCAGAATTCACATTTCCTCCTCCTGAACAGCTGTCTCTACTACAAAGCAGAATACTCATCCCTAGCCTCTCAAGTTCAACGGCTAAAGTCAGTGTTTCAAGGATCATGATCATGTGTTCTCTAGTACAGTGAATTTCTTTCTTTCTTTTTTTTCAATTTGGGCTCTCGCTCCGCACTCACAACTCACTGCAGTCTGGAACCCCCTGGGATCAGGCGATCCTCTCACCTCAGCCTCCCAAATAGCTGGGTGCATGCCACCACACCCATCTTGTATAATGAATTTCTAAAACCAGTTTGGCAATTTCACTTAAGAGCCTATGCCTGTTCTTCCTTATCACGCTGAAGAAATTCGACTTACACCAGGGAAGTGTGCAATTCCCCCAAACACGTCATTATAAAAAATGCTTTAAGAAGGCAGAAAATAAGTTTATGAATAGTGTTAGAGTGCTTTTTTTCTCCCACATGAAAGAACAAACATTTCTTAGGCTTCTGTTACGAAAAGTTGGCATAAAATTCTGTTTTAAGCCGTTTCCCACATACCTCAAATGCATTTAACTGCATCCTCCATGTGCTCAGGAGAACTTACTGCCACCTACTGATGTGTTCCCCTAGATAGGGAACACATCTATCTATCTATCTATCCTTCTGTCTATCTATTATCTATGTTACAGATAACTTCTTGAAGTTAAGATATCATTAGGAAGCTAATTGTCTTATTATCCTCATGTAATTTGGTGACAGTCTATACCTCAGCCTAGGGGGAAATTTTCTCAGTGCCCTATAAAATATTAAACTCAGAGTGTCTGTGAAAAGTGATACAGTAAATATCAAGTATGTACTTCTAATGTAACCATTAGAACATCAACACATTTCGGGAAATATGAGTACTGAACATATGTCAGACATTAAGTAAATAACTGACCTGATGCTCTTCATAAAGTATGATTTCATGATTTAGCATCCTTATAGAGTACAAAATGCCAGGGGTCATCAGATGCTTTCCTATCAGGGGTTAAAGGTTTGGGGTTTTTGTGGGTTTTTTTTCCCAATCACAGGAATTTTATGCAGACGTTAAGGGTAGATGATGCCCTCTTTTGGTTACACCTAGTAAACTGACCATTTCTGTCTTCGCTTCTGCAGTCATAGCATAAGAGAGGGATTTTGACTTACTCATATTCAAGTGTGTATTTTACTGATTTTCTTATTTTAAAAAATAACTCTCCTTTGCTCTTATAAGGGAACACTAAGATATGCCTGCACTATACTGGGGCCCAGTGGTAATTAAGCTTTGAGGAGAAAGATCAGTGTGCAAAGACTGGTGTGTGTGAAAGGCCAGAACCACTATCTTTTATTATTTGACGGAAGTTATCACTATTTATTTAGTCAAAATGTTATCTCCTAATCCCTCCTCAAAAGAAGATCATGGATTTCATTTTCTTCAAACAGATTGACAATGGCAAGTTCCAGCTGTACACATTTGGCAAATGGCTGTGCACATTTGCCACAGTCTGATAGATAGTTGATCAGACTTGTAGGTAAAGAAAGTTTCCTTCATATCTTCACAGAAGGCAAGAGCTGTTTAGGGCTATTTTATAATCTTTCTTCCCAGAAAAGCTAAATCTTAAGCCAATCCAAACATTAATATTAACTGTCTTTTCTTACTGAACTGCATCCCCCAGTAGATCTGTAATTGAACCACTGAGCATAGTGAAAGCACTGGAAAAATCTCAATCTTAATCAATCTCTCTCTCTCTCTTTCTCTCTCTCTGCCTGTCTTTCTCCCCCCACCCCCACCACCATCCCCAATGGTTATGTGCTCTGATATTACTAACAGGAGCTAATAAAGTTCACTCAGCAGAAAATAAGGAACATACCCAGTATGAGATATAAAAGTAGGTAATGATTGTTTACAACATTCAATACATCTCAATCTACCAGTTGTAATCTGTCAGAAATATGTCCTAGCAACTAATCCTAGTATAGGTAAGTTATTTTATTTCATCAAATGTGGACATTTTTGCTAATAGAGTCTTAAAAGTAAACTCCCTATGCTGCTTTGATGTGTCTTTCATCTAGTTAGTGTGGCACTGAGGTAGAAAACTAAATGCTAATGAACATCCCAGTACAGTTAGTATACTTTTCTGTCTAGGACAGCTATTTTATTTTTGAAAGAAAATTGAGGGTGTTTTTTGGTTTTTTTGTTTGTGTTTGATGTTGCTTAAAGGCATCGACATTTTATCCACAAGCAAATTTATGTTGTATAAACCAAAGGAGCCAAGAGAAAGAATTTTTAAAATTTTTATGTAGTTTGGTTACTTTTTCATATGTAACTTTGCAACAAAATTTAATTTTATACTTACTTAGTAAAACTAATGTTAATGAGAACTGCACAAAAGCCTCAATTAGTTAAATTATATATTAACTAATTATTAATTATTAATATATCATACATGTGTTTTAAACATTTAAGATACAGTTTCAAAATTAAAGATCTTTTTAGAATCTTGTTTAAAAACGGCTTAATATATTTCTACTTCTCTTCAAGCAAAGTATCATAAGTAAAAGAAAATGTTTGTACTTTAGATATGATTACAAAAATAGTAGCTGTTATGTCTTAACATTTAGATCAATTGTAAAAGTTATACAATTTGCTCTACAACCTACTTTTAAAATTTGTTTAAAATATAATAATGTCAATAACTTAACTTTTCTGTATTTTAATGAAGTGCTTTCTTTTCCTCCAGGAGACCCAGGGTTTTTGTCATAATTTTTTTGTTATGGAACAATATTTGAAACTAATTGAAAATTAGTCTGAGTAATTTTTTTAAAGTAGCAAGTTCTGATTCAAACAGTTTTGTGGCATAAATTTAAAATGTTTTACTGACTATATTTAACATGTTCATGGCAGAATTTATGTGATAAGAATTAATTTTTATATGTAATAAGCATAATCTTTAACTTTTTCCCTTCTCTTTATGCATTTTCTTCAAAGTAAAGAAATTCTGATGAAGCAACAAAAGGTAGCAATAATAGATGTTAGAAGATTGAGATCAAGTAATAACATATGTAGTTAAATAGCATCATGTTTTAATAATAGACTAGTCACATTTGAATGTGTTAAAAGAAATTTAAAAACACAAAACTAGCCTATGATTTCTTATAGTTATAGTTAAGTATTTTATCTAAACTATTTGATTGTTTTTAATTTCCAAACATATAGTTGTCAAAGGTATAGAAATATCAGACTAAATAATTAACTCAATAAAGCTGTCATAAAATTAAAAACATTACAGGGTATCTATAATTTTATAACTGATACCTAATTTTGACTGACTTTAGTAAATTATTTTTTACATTTCTTTTATCAAATTCATAATGCATTTAAATCATTTTAGCTAAAATTTAAGTATATTTCCAAATAATCTAAATCATATGCCATAAGATAGAAATGAAAACAGTAGTGAGTTCTGCGCTGAGCAATTTTACGAAGTAATTTGGGGGGGGTTGGTTCAATTATTTATAAACATTTAGAATAAAGTTAAATGGCACATTTCCTTGTAAACACTTCGCAAGTAGATATTTCTGGTAAATTGAAGTCTTTGTAGGAAGACAAATCCCTTCCTGTAAGATTCAACCTCTTCACTGGTGTTGCAATATTTTCCTTTATAGAGTCTCGTTTTTTAGTAGAGAGATGAATCAGACTGGCATTAAAGCCATGACTGATGTATTACATACCAGACAAAACAAACAGATTATCTAGTCCTAATTTTGATGTATCTTGGTAGGATTTAACTTGTTAAAGCTGCTCATGAGTACCTGCCCATTACAACTTTTATTCCCAGATCTGTCACCTTTAATCCACACTTTTATTTAGCCATTATAGATACCAACTGTATGACTAATTTCCCTATGGACCTCATCTATGGGACAGAGAGACTTTTCAAGGGCTATAATGTGGAATTTTTCATTGAAATTCTCATAATTCAAAATTAATTTTGTTCTCCATTTGTTACATGGTAGAAAGTAGGTTTGTTCTCAAAATCTGTTCTCTCCCTTCTTCCAGTTAATTTTTCTGTTACATTGATTAAGTCCAATGGTAATGCCCTGCTTGAAACTGGAAGGCAGAACAACATTAGTCATTTGATTTCAAGAAATGGAATTATATCTCTCATAGTAATGCTAAAAGACTTTTAAAAGGGCGTTTGCATTAGTGGGAAACTGTTTCAAAGATGTTTCAAAGGCAACAGTGCTTTCTCATGCCCTGTATATTACTTTTTTTCTCAGTGTATAAGTCTGGAATTGGAGAGACTGAGATTTACTTTGAGAGTATGCAAAGTAATTAACCCAGAACTGTGAAAACAACTTCCTTAAAGTCAGATGGAATAATACTCCAGCATGTAATGATGGGCTCTTTGCTTCAGCGTTTATTCTGTTCACTTGGCTGTGACCTCCACCAGGATAGATTTTTCACTTTATATCCCAAGTGTCCATACTGGTGCCTGACTCTTAAAGAATGTTGGGTAAATACGTGTAATATTGGATTGAGCAAAATTGGCTGAACCAGCTGTTGAAATCCCAGTGACTAAAAGAGGTAAGAGAAAGATAGATGAGAACTGCTAGTCTACAAGTACAGACAACACACGGCTGCTGGTATCCCACAATTATGGTCCAGCCCCATTTAAAAAACAATTGAATTCTATTCAGTTTAAATGATGCAATGAGTTGTTTATTTTAACACACATCAGAATTTACATGTCTAACGACTTTATAATTTTCATAACAATCATTATAACAGCTGATAGTTATATTGTGTTTCCTGTGTGTCCAGCACTAAATACTGTCATATACCTCACAACAGCCTTATGACGTAGGTACTATTATCATTTCTAACTTGAGGCCTGTAAGATTATTCCAAGAATATTTCCGTTGCTCAAAATATTTTTGGATCTTTTTGAAGTTATCTTTAGGGTCAATTTACAGCAACACAAGAAAGCCAACTTTCCCATTTATAGTTATGTCTTATAATAATTGTAATTGGTGCTGAAATATTTCAGCCCATTTTTCTTTTCAGAAACACAATTTATGAAGCTCTAATACCAGAAATATTTTTTTAGGGAATTCCAGAGCAAACTGCAGTTTTTAATTTTCAATAAATAAACATGATGTTTCATAGTTTAGGGCCAATATTTTTAGTTTAGTAGGAATCTTTTCATGTATCCACTTTCTTATCACAGAAACAATGTTTTTTGTCTCAAAGTTGGGGATAAATTGTGCTGACTGCAAGAGTCTTGCAAAGAATGATCAATAGATTAATAACCTCCTGGGCAAGAATAAAATTTTTTTATTTGACTATATCTATGTGTCAAGTAAAATAGCTACATTCTTTATAACTATTTCTCAGTTCAGAGACATGGGCTCTCTTAACACGCAATTTTTATTTGAGTTTGTATTCACCTTTAAAACAGATGAGATGAGATGAATTGATGCCACAAAGGTGTCATAATGTAATGCCATGATTCAAAATAGAGAATTATTTCAAAGTTTTATCAAATTCCCCAACATATATTTTAAAACTATGCAAGATTTAACAACTAGACAATTAGTGATACTGGCTACTGTATCAATTAGAAATCTGGACAAGTCAAAGAAAATCCCCTACTTCAAACAAAGAACATTTTCTGAACTACACATTTAATTTCTGCAGTCCTTTGATTCATTTGCTGCTATTAACCTCATATACATTAATCACTTATTATATTTTTTAAAAATCAACATGAAAACCTCTAGATGACCAATTAATTATAAATTATATTTCATGTAAAGAAACCCTCATCAAGTAGGTACTAACATTTGAAAAATGTAGGATACATTGGGGTACAATAATCTCTTAAAATCATATTCTGACACTCTAGTTTTTTATTAACATTCATAATTTAATTTATTCAGCAAGCCCTAATTTTTGAGTGTCCCATTTTTTATAGACACACATTTTTCTGATATTCATTTTATCATTCTTGCCTTCAGAAGTAGTTTTTACTCCTTTTTCAGACAAGAACTGTGATGGTCAAGGGGGAAGAAAGCGATCTCATACACACTCTAACATGTACACCAACACACTGATGAGACACAATTCCTTTTGTGTCACTGGCTTGGCAGAAATGATACATATGTTGACAGGGCATGGGAGTGGAGGGCCAACCCTTTCAAGAGGAGAGACTGAGGAGCTGGCTATGTGAAGGCACCTTCAGTTTAGTTCAGAAGCTGAAATGCAGAAGACAATTGTCCTGGCAAAGGGAGCCCAGCTCCAGCTGAGAACGCGTGCACAGAGCTGACCTTCCTCCTCAGCCTGCCAGGCGAGATTAAGCTTTCCTCAAGTGGACCCTTGTTAGCCTGGCCTTTTCCCCAGTGTTACTCATCTTTCACAACCAGAAGCCAAGTGTTTCAAACTGTTCCTCAATTTTGCAGCCAGACTCTTTATTTCCTCTTTCTTCCTTCTGGTCTCCCTCACAACACACAACTGTGGTAGCTAACCTTATAAACATGCCTTCTTTACAAAGCCTACACTAAGAAAAGAACCTAAAAATTTATATGTTTCACTAAGACAAACGTTTGTCTTCCTTTTTTCTTGAATCTTTGATTAAGTAGAGCAGGGACCACTACAAAAGATGTCTATTTGTAAAAATAACTTTCTTTTGATCAAAAAAAAAAAAAAGCCACAAAAGTGTACTTCTCGGGAAAATAGAAAACCACACATGATCTCAAGTGGAAAAAATATAAAGAATTTGCTGAATTTTTAACCTTAGTGCATAACAAAGATATTATTTTAAAGTTGGTTGGTTAATGTGGGCTGTGTTAGAACTTTCATTGTGTTGTGTTTGGGTTTATGTAGTGTTATTTTAATGAGTTTATTGGTTCAATGCACAAAACACCACATGGTACTTGAAGCTTTAGGTTATAAATTTTCTTGTGAGGCACTTACCTGAAGGAACTGTGTTACATAATCAATTGGTCTTTAAATGTATCGGCACAAAATATTTACCTTTCTGTTTTTACATACATATGCAGTAAATATTATTTGACTGTGAAAATCAAATAAAAATTTCTGGGGAAGAATGTATATTCCTCAATCAACTCTTTTGTATAAATATTGAGACTTTCATAATAAACATGTATTTTATAGTTTATTGAGTGAAGTTACAGAATGAATTCGGAATCTTCTGGTAAAAACTGAGATAGGAAATCTTTCTCTTTTTTTTTTCTTTTTGTCTTCATACTTCCTGTCCTGAAGGCACCCTTAGCAGATATGCCTATATTTGACAATAGGCCTGCTCTAGAATTGTTATAGTGTTGACTGTACAATGGAGTAAATCAATGGAGGAGATCATTCTAGAAAAAGAATGGCAAGAGAGGTGGAAGGGCTGAGGCAATCTGATGCCCAAAGAACAGGTGGAACTGAGAGACTGTGAGCTACTGAACTCCACTAGACACCTGTTACCAGGTGGTACACTTCTCCTGTGTCTCTCTTTACCCTTCTCCATCCCTTGCTTCCAGATAGTATCAGAAGAAAACTGGAAGGATGCATTGTCCTTATCTCAGACACTTCCCCCTCAGGGCTTCAAACTACAAGGTGAAGGGAAGTTTAGAAAGAAGAGTCTTTGGGATTAAAGTATCAACTCTAAGTGCACCAAAATTGAGATCTTTGATTTTTAACTTAGAAAAGCTACATCATCATCCCTCTGGTGGAAGATGTTAACTTATCCGTAACCCCTGTTCTCCAGCAGCTGTTGTTCTCTGAGACTCAGTGCAACAGAGCACAAGAGGAAGTTCAAGATCTTTTTTCATTGAGCTTTCAAGCTCGGGTAGCAAAAGGAAATCCTAGTTAAACCATATTCTCTAGAGTGTGAGTATCTCATTTGAAGATCTCAAAAGTTTTAGCAACGTGATTCACTGACAGCAAGTATCCACCTTCCACCTTACAGCTGCCTGCCTTCCAGCAAAATGTCCACTTCCCCAGAGTCTTGTAGTTGTGAGAAGTGTTAGGTGCATATGGTCTGGTCCCGAATGACTTTTGCTTAGTAATTTGAAGCACCCTTTGCCTTAGCTGTAAGAACTTCTTAGAACAGAATTAATTTTATATTAGGAAAGAAAGGCTAATAATATTGGGAGATTTATGTTAATTAAAACAAATTCAGAGCTTGAGCTAATAGTTAACTACATTTAGACTAAATTCTACCTTAAGAAGCTAAAAGGATAATCTTTTATCCACAAATTACCAGAATGACTAAGCTGTATACCTAAGGTCGCATTACACAGTGCAAGACTGAAATTTAATCGTGATTGCTAGAGCATTACCCTAATTGCCCAAATAAATGGAATCAAAAGCACTTAGATGGGTTACAGAGGATTTCAATGAGTCAAAAGCTACCCATGGAACTTATAGTGGAAAGAATCATGGAGGTCACCAAATCCAACACTTCACAGATGATGAAAGTCATATTCACAAGAGGTAAATGGCATTCCCAAAATTGTGTAGCTGGCAAAGATGGAATTGATTTCCAGGTCTCCTGAAGTTCCCAGTCCAGTACTCCTTCCTGTCACCTTTTTGCTCCAAAGTCAGATACTAAGATGAATTTTTAAAATTCCCAGTTACTTTTCTAGATGTTGCCAAATATCCTGTTGCTTATGTGTTATATGTTCATATTTAGGTAGGTGCCTAAATTGTGGTAATATCGTCTTATTTTGGTCCATTATAAATACAGATATAGTGTCTCTGAACCACTTAAAAATCTGGAGAGCAAAAAGGAGCACTCCGATTTAGTTTGGGGAATACATAATTAAGGTCCCAAATTTCTGTTGATAGTAGTTAAGCATGTGTTTATCATAATTGAAATTTATTTCATTTGGGACCTTAATTTGATCAAATTTATGTTGCCTCAATGTCTCTTGTAACTATTCCCTTTCTCCTGTAGCACTGAAATTCTGTTAGCTCGGGTTCTCCTCACTTTTTTGTCTGTTTACACATCTAATTAGGTTATAGTTCACTATATTTGGAGAAATATTAGACCAAACTTAAAATATGTAAGGAAGATGCTCTAGGCTAAACTTAATTTAACACCCTATGCTCTCTTCTCTCTGATCACATCAAATTGCATCCTACAGTTTCTCTATTTTACACTCCCACTGTTCATATGTGCTGGTCTCTGCTGGGATTGGCTTTCTTTTTTTGCTAACTTCTGTAAGTCTTTTAATACTCAGTTCAAATGCCACCTCCTCTGAGAAGCCTTCTGTAACACCACGTTTTAGAAACCTGTCTTTAAATACTTGCACATCAATGCTAAGCCCTCCTCTGTTATAGCACTCACCACACTCAGTCAGCATTCTTGATCTACTTGTCCGCTTCCACTGTATACTTTCTGGGAATTGGATCAGAACACATAATTCCTGTGTATTATGTTTTTCATTTTCTCAGTTTCATGATGCTTTGAAATCTTACTGATTCCAGAAACATCACCCATCCCAGGGCTAGGGAATTCCTGGAGATAGAACATGACTCTCCTGTGAGTATGCCTTTCCTATGCAATCCATTCAATCCAAAGCCCCACCTCCTCACCCCTCAACCAAACATCACCTTTCTCAGGTTCTTGCAGAATTCTCACATTCTAGGTCAATATTCCCCTGTCCTACTCACCCCAAGGTCAGAGACCAGACAAATTGGAATAGCACCTACACCCTAGAGCCCACTGAAATTACTCAAAGCAGCCAATTCTAAGACCGATTACCTTGCCTCATCCATTTTTTCCACGGAAACCACAATAAAGACTCTCGACCATGCTTTTCTCCCACTCCTTCTGCCTACTGACTAACCCCAGTGCTTCCTGTGTGGCCCTGCATGGCATTGTGGGCCCCTCTTTTTGGGAACTGTGAGTAACAAACTTCCTTTTCAATGGCAGTCATCTCCTGATCTGTTGACCTCACCACATCTGAATAGTTTTAACACCTTTATTTTAAAACACCTCATGCCCATGCACATCTACATCAAGGCAACTTTAAAAGGCCATGTAGCCAGGGCACACTTGAGGGAGAGTCAGCACTGTTTTCTCATTCGAGGGTACTCTTCTGTTCCCCTAAACGCTACGTAAAACTCAAACTTTGTCCACACACCTAAGATACAAGGTGCCCTTTTCTGGCCACAAAATGTGCAACAGAGTGAGACGAGCTGATATAATTTCTGATATAATCTAATAATGTGATGGCAGAGAAGTTATTTCCTCTAAACTCAGCAGACTGCATTGTTTATAAACTCCCACGACAGAAAAAAAGTTAATGCAGCTAATGCTTTTACCTACAGTTTTTCATTTGATCCTCATAACAAATAGTAAAATAGTTATTAGTGTGGCTATGAGAGCATCTTTTAATGTTAGAAAAGAGAACATTTCTTGATGACTATCACTGCCTTATCTTGAGTGGCCTTGCTGTGTTACTCTGTCCCTCAGTTTTCTCATCTGTAAAATGGCAATAATAATGACATCTATTTTACTGGGTTGCTGTGTAGATTAGTGAAATGATGCACACAAAGCACTTTGCATAGCACTTCATGTACAGAGCATGTGGTAAATGTTAGGTGCTAGTATTTTTGTTGTTGATGATGTTACAATTGCTATCACACTAAACCTATGCTTTCCAAATACACCATGTTGCCTCTTACCATTATTCCCTAAATTAGCTAAACTAATTGCCCTGAAATTTAACAAGTATAGACGTACTTTTATCCAACAAGATTTTTTTTTTTTTGAGTTGAAATCTCACTCCATTGTCCAGGCTGGAGTGCAGTGGCACACTCATGGCCACCCCAGCGTCGACCTGCTGGGCTCTGGCGATCCTTCCACCTCAGCTTTCCAAGTAGCCGAAACTACAGGTGTGCACTACCACATCCAGCTAATTTTTTATTTATTTTAGAGATGAGGTCTCACCAAGTTGCCTGGGCTGGTCTCAAACCCGCGGGCTCAGGCAATCCACTCGCCTTAGCCTCCCAAAGTGCTGGGATTACAGGCTGAGCCACCGAGCCCGGCCAAAAAGATTTTTTTAATGTTAAAAACAAGAAGAGAGCAGCACCTACTAGATAAAGAATGGGAGAAACAAGGAGAGGCAGCTTCAAATGATTTGGACATCACTCAATATCTGTTATTTTAAAAACAAAAAACGATTCTAACTTTCATCTCTGAATCTTAGTATCATATAAATAACAAATTCTGTGTGTTTTAAATGAAGTTTCATATTTGCACATGGGTGTGTTGCATTGTATAGACATTGCACAATCTCTACGACAGCGGATGGCTGAGTGAACACCTGGTCACAGGCTGATGGCACAATGTTAGGACTCTACCACTCAGACACAATTAAACGAATGCCCATAATTTGTAGTCCAGGACTGGAATTGTTTTTCTCCTTTCATTTTTTTCATCTCATCCACCTTCGTGATTTTTCCTGACTACTGAATAAAAGTTCAGCTTGGTAGCTTCTTCTGCTCCTAGAAGCTCCTACACCAACAGTTGATTTGCTACAGCAGTGGCAAGAGATTACTCATTTTAGGGGGACTGATAGAAGGCAGAGAATTCAACCTTCCCTCAGAGCCAAAGGTGCATTCAGATAAAACAGAATTTCAACACAACAATAATATGCTTCTTTATTTTTAATTAACAACCAAAAAAATAATTTGACTTTAAGAAAAAAACTGATTTAAGGAATAAGCTTATGTTGGTCTGAAAATACATCCAACAGAATCAAATTTTCACAATGAACTTTAGTAGCCTCTTTTGATAAAGAAGCAGTTGGCTCAACATAATTGCAGGAAGGATCTTTCAGTCAGTGATGACAATGAGGCTAAAAGTATTCCTCAAGGAACAGGTATCAATGATGTGAATGTGTGGAGGAGAGGGGATTCAAAGTTAAATAGGGGTTCACGGTACCAGTTGGGCTTGTATTTCAAGCAAGAAGCCTTTGGAATTAGGCCCAGTGATCCTCAGCAGAGAGGAGAGGGGTGAGCAGCTCTTGAATCAATCTTTTAATTCTTCTAGATAAGCCTGTGTTACTGTCTCTACAGATGTGCTGTACCCCTCTGCAAGAAAAGTGAACTGCTTTGCCCATAACCGATAAAAATCAAGAGAGCAAATCTGAAAAGAACGAGGGAAATCTTATATATCTTACTACATATGAAAAGATGATTCTGGAATCCCCAAGTGCCTACTGAATGAGTAAACCAGGAAGCAGATTTGTTTTACTACTCTAAAACCAGAAGGGAAGGAACTTTCAGGCAGACATTATTGCATTTTATCCAGCAGTGCAGACTGGAGAAATGTCAGCCCAGCTTTATTAGGCAGCATAAATAATCACCAAACCAAGGGGGGTACAGAAGGTGGCAAGAGTTGAACAATTTCAAGCGAAAAGTCGGAAGGGTTTCTCTCAGACAAAGGGAAGGTTTCCAGATGGAGAGGAGAGGACAAGAGGAGCATAGCAGCCCAGAGGAGACTGACAAATTAGAAAGGGATTCAAAGGTGAGGTGAAGTGCAAAACAGGAAGAAGAGTGAGGCAAGAGGACAAGCTGCCAAGGGTGGCGTAGAGCTTGGCTACTGTCTCCCACTGTGGAGCTGACTCACCCAATGGGTAGAGTTCAGTCTTTCAAGGGATCCACGATACATGTATACACACACACCATGAGCACATCTCTGCATGTAAATGAAGAAACAGAAAAGAAAAAACACTTATTGTGGAAATAACCTCAACATTGCAAACTACTTGCATTTACTCTATAGGGTGATAAATTCAATGGGCACACTCCTACCTAGGAAATAACACTATGCTGCAGGAAAAAATGCAGTGCACTAGATAAGAAGACTAGATCTGAAGTTCTCAAACTTGTCAGTACATTAGTTCCACCTGGGAGCTAGTTTAACCATCTCAAAGCCCAGATCACACACCAAACCAACTAAATCAGAATCTCTAGGGGAAGGAACTAGGCATCAGAATGTTTCTTAACTCCCCAAGGCAAATCCAATGTGCAACCAAGTTTGAGAACTACTGATCTAGATCTTGCTACCCCACTAATCAGCCCTAAGATCTCTGACAAGATGCATTTCCTCCTTGCCTCAATTTTTGAGTCTGTAAAATAAGAGAGGTAAACACATGCTCTGAGGTCTGTCTTGATCCCATCGTTCTCTGAGTCTATCAGCTTGACATTTGTGGGTTTTGTAATAAGACAGGTGTAGCGGGATTGTAGGAAATGGGAGGTTTCTACACACCCACACTCACTCCCATTTTGTGCAGCAAATCTGGAAGCATTGTTTACTCTCCTGCAGTGAGCATTACTTAAAATGACTTTATTTGTTTTACAGTTTAGAGGGCCTCTGTAGGTAGCCTCAGGAGCCCATTCATTTCATTAACATTAAATCAACAAGCAGACCTTCTTTCTGCCTCTCTCCAGCAGGATTAATGGATTTTGGCATGATTTGTGCATCTAGCAGCAAAACCTCGTGCTGAGAAAGCTAGCAGGCTTGACTAATTCCCAGCAGTGCTAACTTCATAAACTTACTTTAAGCTTTTAACTTTGACTGAAGATTAAAGGTAATGACTTCACGCTGTTACGTTTGAAGGCATGATACTCAAAATGCGTAAAAACTATACAAAAATGACAAACTGATAAATTAACAGTATATATGTATGAGTAGATATATGGTGTTTTATACTTATTAAAATACTCAGTTCTATGTATGTAAAAAAAAGATCCTCTGAAACACTGAGAATTTTATATAATAAATAAGCATTTATACTAGAGTACTGACAGATGTCTATGTAAATTGTAAGCATGAAAACTTATAGTTGAAATATCATACTAACAGAAGACTCAGTTTCATGTGAATCTGTAAAGGGAAGGAACGTTGACTATGAAAAATTTTCTAGGAAGTAAAATTATTCTACTCTGTGACAACAGTTATCACCTACAAAGAATACCACACATGCCTATGCTTATATTTTTTTGTCCAGACAGTTTTAAATTCAAAATTCAGATAAGTCTGCATTAAGAGGGGGGAGAAAAGGAAAAAATACAATATTTCCAGCCCATCTGACAAGACTACATACAAAGCTTTTGATCAAAGGGTCTTAAGTACACTTTACTGGTGTGACAAACAACATTTTTATCCCTTTATTAGATTTATTTTTCTTCTGAAAACTGCAGTGACCAGGGTATGGTTTGTGAAAGAAAGCTGGCAGGGTTGTGTTCTTTGATTCCTAATTAACACCTTCAGTCTCAAAAGAGAACCAACAGAAATACCATAAAATGTTGCAGCTGCATTGTGATTCCGCTTGGTTGGTTTGTTAAAAGTCGGCTGGGCATTGGCAGCTGCAATAAAGGGAAAGCTCAATGGATGTTTTGTATTGTGCCCACTGAAGTGAAAGAAGGCAACCATTTTATTTTTCAAATGGGCAGCTGCAGAGGGAGGTTTAAATGGAGCTAAATGCAAGATTTACTGTTAATTTATAGTAAATAAATAAGGAAAATAAAACGTAACTTTCCAGTTTTTATAGTCGCAGAACAGACATTCTAGTGAGAAATTATTAAGGACAATAATTTGGGAGCTTTTTAGCAACTGATGTGGGGAATTCAGCAACAAGGAATAGCATTCATTTAAAATCAAAATAAACCTTTTTGAAAGAGCTGAGCAAGCCAAACCTTTAGAAACTGACATTTTCACTCTGGAAGGTAAAGATATATCTTTCCTGTCTTTGGTAACATAATTCCCTCGTCCCACTTTATTGAAACCCTAAAATTTGTTCGGCTCGAAATTGAATAAGATTCCATACACCCCCACCTTACTTTTTTTTTAAGAGCATGGAGTTGAATTTTGCCTCTGGTAGGGGAATAAAGGAGGCATTTAACTCTGGTCAGATAAATCTCACTCACATTCAAAAATGCAATTAAGGAAATATGTAAATCTAGATGTTTCATCAAATGCTAGCTAAGGGGTTACTAGTTCTTTTCAAACACAATGACTGAACTAAAGAACTTTAGTGTCTGTGTAAGAACCATTGTCCAAGCAGCAGTCCCTGTTGGAAACAGAGTCTGGCCTGGCCGTGGGAAATACCTACATATTTGACACAGGCCCTATTTCTGAGAGAAAGGGGATGGAAGAGAAAGTATGGAGATTTTACTGTTGCATTCTAATCAACCATGATCTGCCTAATTTGCTTTGATCAGGAAGATAAACTAATTTTTCTATGGGCTGGCTAAAAGTAATTAGCAAGCCAAAGCTTTCATGTTATTTCAAAAGAGCTAAAGTAAAGGGGATCAGAAATCGTAATAGTGGGAGCTAAATACATCTTTTGGGCTCATCTGAGAGCATTGTTCATTCAAAACAGATACTGACACAGAAGAGGAACGGCTAAAGATAGTTTCGTGGGCTGCACAACCACTGTAAACCCAGGGATCTATACGACTGTGTAACTAAACAAAATTACCCAAGGCGACCTATAATTGGTGTCTGTCTCATGCAATCCTGTTTTTTTGTGGGAACACCTTTTCCTTCATGTGTATAGTTATGATTATTGCCTCGTTTGAAAATATTGTTGGTTTTTCCGGAAACCCAGCCTTTCACATGTTAGTTGTTGAGGTAGCTGCCTGAGTTTAATTGAACCCTAAGCTCCTCTAATGCACACAGACCCAGCTGGCTTGGGATCCTACAATCCTGGACATTCTAGGAAGGGATCTGAGATCAAACTGAACAGCTAATCAGGAACCTGACTCCACAGATGCTTCAATTTCGCGGCCTGGTTCACAGTTTTTGTGCCAGTTAAACTTCAGTGACGCCGCTTCCTCCTCCTTTTTTTTCTAAACCCCCAAGCACGTGTATTTATGAGATGAGAAAGAAAGATTTTGCAATATGGGATTTCATTTCTTCCAAAAAAGTCTACTATTTAGTGTTACTTTTTTTCTTGTGGGTATGACCTTTGCGTTACTTCCTTTTCCAAACTGTGTACTAGATATTGTATCTGTAACCTTACTGTAAACTTAATTGCTTTTTTGGCTGCTAATCTCCTTTGCTAGGGTTCTTAGATACTGAAGTGTGCATTTCAAGTCAGACTTAATGTGTCTTATAAAATGAACGGATCTTTTAAAAGGGTCTCTGTGAGGCTGGAGCTCACCAAGTTTCAAGTTATAGAGAAACTATTATTGTGGAATAACTCCAAAGAAATCTAGAAAATATGATTTTAAGATCACTATTCTACCTTGTCTTTAAATTTATTTGAAATAATTTGCTTTATTTTTTCTCATGTTTTTCTCTTATTTGGGAAAGTTGAAACATTTTTATCATTGTTTTTAAAAGTTATTGGTAATAGCAGTGCTTAAAAATGCAAATAAGTCTATTTTCACTGTCTTACTAGTTTTCATAAAATCTCGGAAATGTGGCAACAATTAAGAATAAGAAGTTGTTCCATAGGACAGTAGAAGATATATTTAATAGTGTAATTTCATGTTCCTGCAGATTTATTCACTCATTCACGCAGTTAGTATTTATCAATTGCCCATTTTGTGCTAGATGCTGAGGGTATAGCAAGATAGGCACAATCTCTGCCTTTGCAGGACAGCAGATATTAAGAAGATGCTTATTTAAATTTAAATGATTGATTATGAAAGGACTCTGATGGAGAATGGGAGTGCATTAAAAGAGAACCTACCTGGTCTTGGTTGTCAGGGAAAATTTCAAGCCTCTGAGGCTCAGGGTTTTCATCCTGCCCTGCCATTGATTAATTATATCAGCATTAACTCTTTCTGATTTGTTATGTCTTCTACTAAATGAGAATTCATCCAGTGTCTATGTTCATTCAAGAATTGCCCTGGGTTGACTTTACATAGAGTGAGGAGTGCTTAATTTGCAAATTAATGCTCCCCACTCCCTGCAGCCATATTCAACCCACAGGCATTGCAAGTCCCTGAACCAGTAGAAAGGTAGAGGAGGAATCAGATTGGAAGCTTCCTCCATAACCAGCTTATTTTCTCTGGAGTCATCCAGTTCTAATTATTTCTCCTCCTCTATGTAGCGACTTCCATTTAATCCTGCCTTAGACTACACTTCCATCTGTTATTGTAAAACAAGGTTAATTTTCTTCCTTCTCCACATCCTCCTCCATACTCCCAAAATAAGTGAATGAATGAATGGTTTCTGGATGGCACTCTTAACTTGGCTGTTGTCTTGAAACTCAATCCCAATCACGTCTGAGGGCTTCCAGCAAGCATTGCTTCTATTGAAGATAGAATCATAACAGATCTCCCCCAAGAATTGCTCCTTATCCATTCTCATTGCCAGAGCATCTCCATTTTGGGGTTATAACCTCACGCTTGCACCTTTTCTGGTCACAAGCACTGGAGCTGGAATCAACAGTTTAACTTTTTCTAGACTTCCAAGTTTCTGATGACCTGTAAGTCTGCCCCTCCCTCTTCACCCCATATCTTAAAAGGGACATGTCTTACATCTTTTCCAAAGTTATCCCCCATCTTAGGATTCATCATTTCACTCTGTTTTATCCCCTGGGACCCATGGTTTATTCGTTTAACAAACTTTTATTAAGAGTGTGCTATTGACTGAGCGCAGTGACTCACACCTGTAATCTCAGCACTTTGGGAGGCAGAGGTGAGAGGACTGCCTGAGCCCAGGGGTTTGAGACCAGCCTGGACAACGTGGTGAGACCTCATCTCTATAATAAATTTTTAAAAAATTAACTGGGCATGGTGACATACACCTGTAGTTCCAGCCACGTGGAAGGCTCAGACAGAAGGATTGCCTGAGCACAGCAGGTCGAGGCTACAGTGATTGTGCCACTCCAGCCTGGGTGACAGAGTGAGACTCAGACTCAAAGAACACAAAAAGGGTGTGCTATGGAGGACACAGATGGAGACAATATTAGCTAATTCTCTTCTAGAAGTTTGAACTCTAAAAGGTTGTATTAAATTTGGCACTTTGGCATGTTACCCGATAAAGGGATTTCCACTTAACTGCATATCACCATAGCATCCTCTATTTCCCCCTTCATCTATTTATCATCACATTTCCCACCATCTGTTACAATACCTAGCACATATAAGTGTTATATAAATATTTTCTGCTCTTTCGGGTCCTCACTCCCAAGATGACAAAGAAAAGAAGGAACAATGGTAGTGCTAAAAAGGGCCATGGCCATGTGTAGTCCATTCGCTGCACAAACTGCACCCAGTGAGTGCCCAAGGATAAGGCTATTGAGAAGTTCGTCATTCAAAACACAGTGGAGGCCACAGCTGTCAGGGACATTTCGGAAGTGTCTTTGACACCTATGTGATTCCCAAGCTGTTTGTGAAGCTGTATTACTTAGACCTGCAGGTGCTGCCCCATGACTTCCACCAAAACCCATGTAAGAAGCTGAGTCCTTAAGGACTGAAGAATAACTATCTTCTGGAAAAAAATAAAATGGAAATTATAATTAATATAGCATGTTGAGTATATCTGTAGCAGACAGAGTGGTTTGTGTATATGTTATACCAAGTGTTCAAATGTGAGGTGCCATATAGTGATTTCATGAGGAAGAAAGCTTATTCATGTAAATTAAGTCATAACTTTTATACTTTTATATATTTAGCCTCCACAATTTGCGTAGCTGTGGAAAAGAAGGGTTCAGACATCTATGAATATTGAGTTAATTCAAACTAGCCAAATTAAAATTGGCATCCTAAAAATAGGTGAAGATTCCCTAAGAAAAGAGCAAGGAAGAAACATTTGAGTGAGGAGTACATTGGGAAACGATTTAGACCACACTGTTCATACCCCTGGTGGGGGACTTTAATGGGAAATGCATGGCTTGGATAGCTTCAAAGTATTCCAGGATTTGTCTTCACATCCTCAACTTCCTTCTTGGACCTGGTCTGCTGGTAGGCCAGTTACCCAATGTGTACATTTCTGAGATGCATTTCTCTATGAAGTAGAAATGTCTAAGACATTTCTAGAGTCTTGTGGGGATCCCATAAGAGGAAGGAAAAAAGTTCCACAAAGCATAGAGAAAGGCTGTACCTTATTTTGTGTGTGACAATGATTAGAATCAAGAAATAAGGAAGTTAAGCCGGACTCAGTGGTTCATGTCTGTAAACCTAGGACTTTGGGAGGCAGAGGCGAGATAATTGCCTGAGCTTAGGAGTTTGAGACTAGCCTGAGCAACATGGCGAAACCTCATCTCTCCAATAAAAAAATAAAATAAAAAATTTAAAAAGCCAGGTATGGTGGCACATGCCTATGGTTTCAGAGTGAGACACTGACTCAAAAAAAGAAAAGAAAAGAAATAGAAATAGAAAGTTAAATGGGGATCTATGTTTATGTTTATCTGAAAAATCTGCTTGGGAATGGATCGTTAAGGACTAACTTTGCCAGTTAGGTTATATATTTTTCCTTAAGATAAACCTGTAGCTTGGGGATTTTGATAATATATTTTGTGTTGAAAATAAATAAATACATATTTTCTATTGGTGAAATGAAGGATTCCTCAACTCAAAAAACAAAATGCTGCTCTGCAGTTTCTTCAGACTGCTTCTATTCTTTCTCCCTCCTCTCACTGCCAACATTCTTGAAAGAGGAGATTATACTCACAGCCATCATTTTATTACCACCCACTCACTCTCATCCCTTTTGAAATCAGCCAGCCACCCCCACTATTCAACTGAAATCACTCTTAAACACCGCCAGTGACCATGCCCATTGCCAAGTCCAAATGGTCTTTTCTCCATCCTCAACTTTCCTGGACCAGTCTCCACCACTGCACTCCGCTGGCCATCCTCACCTTCCCACCCAAAGCAGGGTGAGCTCTCCAAGATTCCAGCCTCAAAAGGTTTTGAAATCTGCCAGTCGTGGGTTTGGCTACAGTCCAAAGCTCAGTCTTTTGATCTGTACAGTGGGTTAATATAGCCTGTCATCTGTGCCTCGCATGCCTGCTTGGCCTACTAATTGTTCTTGTCACCTGCCTCTCATCTCATCTTGTGTATCTGCCAAATCAGTCTTCCTAAACTGGATGTTTGATCTTGTTGCTTCCCTGACTGGAACGCTCCAGCAATATCCAGGGACTGGAAAACTCCAAATCCATTGCCCTGTATGGAAGATCTTTATAGTCAACTCAAATGATGCCCAGCTGTGCTCTAACTGCAGAGCTCATGCAGTACTGAGAGTCTGGGACAGTTCCTTCTGTCTGCTTGGCCTCTGACTGGCTGTCATTTAATCCCCATTTATCTCTAGTATCTTCACTAGCAGATTGAAATATTAGGTTAATCCAAAACTAATGTTCCCCTTCACTCTAAAAATGCTATGATTTTACCTTTCTGGCCTTATTTTTTTCACACTTTCTCTTCAAGTTTTCTGCATTCACCAGACAAGTTGGACTAGACCCCATTTCACTACCTGCTCCAGCTCTCCTCCCTCTGTCCCTGCCCTTACCAGTCTTCTAGCTGGCTTACTCCTTTCCCTTCCCTGGCTGTAGGAAGCCTTTCTCCTGCTCATCTCAAGTGCCTCACCCATGGCTGGGAGTAATTGTCCCACCCAGTGGATGCCAATCATCTTCTTTTCTGGTGCATTCCCATCGGATGAGCCTTTTTGGGCCACTGCAATTTTCTCCTCTCTCTTCTCTTTGCCCCACTGGTTTAACCTTTGCACTTTGATCAATTTTGTCTTCCTCTTGCCAGCTTTGACTGTGCCACACCTTACTTAAAGGTCCATTATGTCTTAACATCATCCAGTCCCTCAAATCCAACATTGTTATCCAAGACTTCAAAACACTTCACTGCCGGGCTTGGTGGCTCAGCCTGTAATCCCACGCCTTTGGGAGGCTGAGGTGAGTGGATTGCCTGAGCCCATGGATTCGAGACCCGCCTGGGCAGCAAGACCTCATCTTTACAATAAATCAAAAAATCAGCCGGGTGTGGTAGCGCATGCCTGTAATTCTGGCTACTGGGAAGGCTGAGGCGGAAGGATCGCCAGAGCCCAGCAGGTCGAGGCTGCGGTGGCCGGGAGCAGCCACTGCACTCCAGTCTGGGCGACAGAGTGAGACTCCAACTCAAAAAAAAAAACACTTCACCAAAATGACCCAGATAATGTTAGTTCTCTCATCTGTCAACCACGCTTCAGGGCAAACTTAAATCAATATATCTGAGGCTCTACATGGAGGGGCTGAAAGTGACTTGAATTTTTAATATTAATTGTGCCACTGAGTTAATGCCTTTATAACTTAATATAAAATCAGCAAAGAAGTAAAATTGTACTTAACAAGACTTCAACTGTGATTGTATTTTATAGTATTGTGGATGTAGCACATTTAACCACTTAACAATAGATTAAGTAAAATTCCATAAAATTGAGTGCATTTATACCCCAGTTCAATAGTTTATAACCAGGGCAAAAATGAGAATCATTCATGGGGACTTTTTTTTTTTAAGTTCACATTCCTGGGTTCCAGCTCCAGAGATTCTGTTTTGGTAGATCTGGAAATAACCTGGATGTCTGTTCTCAAACTTTGGCACAGGTGATTAAGATGGCAGCATTGCACAACTCTAGAAGTTGTACAGTGCACAGCTGCGCAGCTCTAGGAAGCAACACAAAGTAGATTTGGGTTGTATGTTCTCTCAGTCTCAGTCAAGAGGTTTATCCAGGCTTTAGCATCAGAAACATTTGAGTTAGGATCTTAGCTTTGTTGCTTACTAGATGTGTGACCTCAAACAAATTGCTTAGTCTGTCTAAACCTCAATGTCCACATCTGTAAAACAGGACAATAGTGCTCACTGTAGAGGATAGAATGAGATTGGTTCTTCAAAGTACTCAACATAGCACATAGCAAGCAGTCAATAAATGGTAATGGTTATGATGACAATGATGATTAGTTAAGTCCCTCCCTTTCCCTAATTGGCTAAGTAACTTCAATGACAATTTTCAATAATACTGAAGAAAATAGTAGTACAATGCAATTGATCACTTTACTTATATATGTGTGAAGATTAGTATTAAGTGCCTTTCTTGCATTTATTAGTATTTCTTTGCAGATTATTGGAATACATTCTAGCATATATGAATTGTAAGCTCTAGTACATCAAATGACAGTAGAAAAGGTCTTGACCCTGTCTGACGTTTAAACCAAAATTGTTTGGAGACCTTTGTCAGTACTGACAAAAACGAAGCACTGTCTCAGAGATTAGTTGATGGTTCTTTGATGTCCTATCACATCACAAATTTTTGGTCAAAGTAATATAGAAGCCTTTGCCATAATATGTGGACTTAAATGTTAGTTTTTTTTAAAAAGATTATCTTTCTAGAGTCTTCCTTTCCTCCAAGGAAGACTGTAGAAAGACAAGTACTATGTCTATCTTGATCACGGTTGAATCCCCCTGAGCCTAGCACTGTGCCTACTCATAGTAAGTGGCAAGTAAATATATGTTTTTGTTTTTAACATTTTAATTTTCTGTTATTTGTTGTTACTGTTTACAAACCTTTGTGTAGAGGACTGACTTTCAATAGATCACAGCAATGAGTCTGCTTTGCTAAGCAAGAAACCCTCACCCAGAAGCAGGTCATCTAGGAAGGTTTAGCACCAGGCTTCCCAGGAACATGCTTTGTGTGATGGTTAAGGGGCAGCTACCTTTCTAGTCATGCTATAAATATTTGTTAGCCAGGCTCGGTGGCTCAGCCTGTAATCCCGTGCCTTTGGGAGGTTGAGGTGAGTGGATTGCCTGAGCCC